>NW_009211942.1:0-22270 GCF_000690835.1 Fulmarus glacialis
GGAGCGAGCCCCTCCCCGGGCACCAGCAGCCCCGTCTGGGGCGGGTGGGAGGAGCTGAACACCCCCCGCCGGTTTGGGGGCAGTAGGGGACGGAGCTGGGTTCTCGGTCGGGTGGTTCGTCTGAGCTAGGAGGTAAAAAAGCCGGGATCGAGCTCCTGAAGTCTTCTCTGTATTAATGAGGTGCCTGAAAAGGCAGAAGACAAAG
Source organism: Fulmarus glacialis (assembly GCF_000690835.1). NCBI lineage: Eukaryota > Metazoa > Chordata > Aves > Procellariiformes > Procellariidae > Fulmarus > Fulmarus glacialis. The sequence continues at coordinate 206 of NW_009211942.1, forward strand.
TTTCGTTGTTCTTTTCGGTCGTTACGGTTCGGATTGGGATGCTTGAGGTGGTTCGTTTAGGATGTTTTCGGGTTGATGGTTTTTATTCCTGATTTTGTGTTCGGAAATGCTTGCGCTGCTTATAGAAGCAGGTCTGGTCGCTTCGGGCGATTTTAGTGTTAATTGGGTTTTAAACTGTTCAGAGCGTTAGGAAGCAAAATAACTTGTAAGGAAGAAGAACCATAACAGTCGTAAAAAATAGGGCTTACTTGATAAATATGATGGGACTGTGTGGTCGTGGCACGGCGCTCTTTTGTTGGTTCTGGACATAGTTTTAAGCAGCCGTTCACTTATTTGTGGCAGAGTTTGGGTTGGTCTGTGACCGGTACCATTAGTTGTGAAGGTTCTTCCAAAACCAATGTGGAACAAAGACGGTGTCCTTTATTCTGAGAAAGAGAAACTTTTTGAAGTTGAGCGAGATGCTAATTGCAGGCACCGTATTTCTGGCAGTTCGTGTGATCTTTCTTACGTTTTCAGAAGGGAAACATCTGGAAAGTTAACAGCTTAATTTTAAGAGTTTTAAGCTTGGGTCTTCCTCTGACTGTTTCGCTTAGAGCAAATATGTTGCATCATCTGTTAATTACTAGTTGTTATGCAAACCTTTGCAGGTGACTGCAGTAATTTGTGCATAGTATCCGTAGTTTACTGAATTACGGTAAGAGTGGGTTTGTGCCTGAAAGAAATAAAGGCAGCAAGACAGTTTTCATTCTGTCTTTAAATTGAGGTATGACTGAACATCAGTCATAGCTCAAACACCAGAAAGTTGCTCGCAGAGCTTTGTGATGTAAATATACGTATGCAAAGTGCTGGTAAACACAGGAAAGTAGCACGCTTTTTGAGTGTAATCGACTGCCTTGTTTTGGGGACAATTTTAGATGCCACCTTACCCTACAGACTCACATCAGTTGTCTTGATCTTGGTACGTGAAAGAGCACTACTTTTGTTACCTTTTTTTCTTAAAGTAGTACAAGTACAGACCACTTTACTAAGCTTTTTGCCAAGTGGTTGCTGCTGTCTTACCATCCAGCGATATTCGGGAGACCAAGTGGGTATTTAAATTGCCAGACTGACCTATTGGATGTGTTTCCTAGTTATGAATAGTGAGTCGATCTCCCCCAACTTTTCAAATCTTGCTGCTACCATCACTGAATTGTTTTTCCTTATTTTGTGGACAAAATGGGTTACAGTTGTTCTACTAAAAAGTTGCAAATATTGTTGATCATGCATTCCTGAAGCTTCTTTATTAAACAGGTAATAGCAAAGATAAGCTATGTCTATTTCTTTGAATTGAATTTGCAGTACATGGGGAGGATAAGGGCAAGGTTAAATATTACTTATCTTTGAGTATAGAAAAAGTCCCTTCTAACAGGCAAGGTTAAACACTATTCTTCTTCACTCATCTTTGAGTTGGGGTGGGGGAGGAAAGTCCCCTCCATTTTTAAAGAAATCCTTTTTTCTTTTCTTAAAGGTTCTGAAGTGACTGTCTGAAGACTTCCTTTTTGAACACTTAAAAAGCAAGAACAATTCTGTTTTAATAAATGAAGGAGAATAAAGAAAATTCCAGCCCTTCTGTAAACTTGGCAAACCTGGACCATACAAAGCCATGCTGGTACTGGGATAAGAAAGATTTGGCACATACACCATCACAGCTAGAAGGGCTCGATCCAGCTACTGAGGCACGATACCGCAGGGAGGGGGCCAGATTTATATTCGATGTGGGAACACGGTTAGGGCTGTATCCTTTTAACTCACGTTGGTATGAAATGTCTTTATGAATGGGGATTTTCAGAATGAAATGTACAAGAAGTGTCATGTGCTTAGCGAGCTGTTCAAAAGTTTCTTAATCATTAATCAAAAATCTTTTTGAGTTTACTTGCCTTTTGATGTAATGTGTTCCTACACAATTTTTATCCATTCATTGGATAAACAAGGTTTCAACTGAACCATTTTGGCATAGAGAAGTAAGGTGACACACGCCGATTAAGGATAACTTTTGGCAGTTACGAAACTTGGTCTCTTACCACATGAATGTACGTAACTTCTCAAATTTTGAATTTTGCATTCATTTTTCTACATATTTTGCCTCTGAGGCTTCTAACCTCTGCCTCCCCGCTTCTGGGTTTTTGGGGTTGTTTTTTTTTTTAGGTTGGGATTTACAACTTTGTATATATTAGAAAGTTCTCCCCACTGTCCCACTCTCTCATAGACTGCCACTTAAACTTTCTGCTTCCTGTATTCCTGTGTTTCTTTTAATCTCCTCGGTTCTTTGTTTAATAAAACCTGGTGAAGATGAAATTTTACTCTTCTCCTTAAAGAGAAGAGTAGGGAGCATGTTCAGATTTTATTTGCATTTGTAGGTGTGAATAGTTTAGTAACTTTCTTCCACACCAGCATTTCAATGTGAATTGATAATTATTGTGTTCCTTCATGTACCTACTGCTGGGTTTTGACCTTCTCTGAAGCAGGTGTGGTTTAACACGAGGATGACCTTGCGTGGATCCTCCTATAAACATGATTGGGACTTTGCACACTTCCAATAATTGCTTTAGGTATCAACTGCATCTGGGCTGAATCATAGTATTTACACAGCCTTAAGGGGTTTTGTGGCTTTTTTTTTTTCTAAAGCTCCTGTTTTACTTGCAGTGTTTTCTAACTGGTTACTGAACGGACAGTTACTTGAGGTACTTGATACAGCAGAATGTATCTTTTCCTTTGTGCATATTTGGTTTTAAATTAGTTTTATGCCCTGTTTGAAAGTCCTTATTCTGCACCGCAGACATTATGATACTCTAGCAACCGGAATAATTTATTTCCATCGGTTTTATATGTTTCATTCCTTCAAACAATTCCCAAGATATGTAAGTATTTACAATATTGATTGCTTAATACAGTGATTGCACTAGGCATGGACTATTTGAAATGGTGATAAGCCACTTGGGTATACTGCTGGCCACCACTCTGAATGATGAAAAATAAGCATTTTATATTTTAATCATTACAGTTTAAAATACACTGTTCTTGCTTGTTTACACATTTCTATTTATGCTTAGAAACATATTCATATTGACATTGCAGTTACGTCTTGCTGATACTGTTCTTTAGAAACAGTAACAGCTAAAGAAAAAATAAAAGAAAAAAAGAAGTATAATACCATCTTAAAACTGCTTGACAGTTAATGGTGAATCAGGACAAATTCTGCTTTGGGTTTCTGACCTTGAAATAAAGTTGTATAAAATGGACAGTCCTTCAAATTCTGTATTTTTCCTTTGAGAAAGTAAAAGTTTAAATTAACACTATAATAAAAGTAGAAATTAATACGCTTATTAAGTCTTTCCTGGGAAACTTCTACAGAACTGCTAATGGAAACTGACAGTGCTTTTACAATGCTATACTGTATTGCATATCTACATGCAGACAACTTTTTGAAAGCACTTTCTTTTTTAGGTGACAGGAGCCTGCTGTCTCTTCCTAGCAGGAAAAGTTGAAGAAACACCTAAGAAATGTAAAGATATAATTAAAACAGCTCGTAGCTTGCTAAATGATGTACAGTTTGGACAGTTTGGAGATGACCCAAAGGTAAAAATACTCATCTTGAAATTGATTTCATCCTATTGTACTCCAGAAAAGTGACATACGTTCATTAGAGCACTGGCTGATTTTCAGCTGTTCTAAATTAAATTATATGTTCAGCATGCATTTATGGCTTTTTTGGGTAATGTGATAGTTAACTATGAAAATAATTCTTGCCAATACGAGTAGTTTTGGGAGCCTGCTGGGATAATTGTTTGTATAAAAAGTTTACATTTGATTTCATGTAAATTCTGTTGTTATTTTGCAAATTAAAGTAAATTTGAGTAATTCTGGTCAGAGCTAGAAATGTCGTCAAGACATGAATCATATTTGACAGTCTTAATGTCGTTTTAGAAAGCAAGTAATAGCAAATCTTAAGAGAACTACATCTCAAAAGTATTGAGAAGTTTCCTGTTAGAGTATTTGACTTAGCAAAACTATGCTTCTCTCAAAATTTGCATATTATAAATAGCAGAAGGATCTGAAACGCGGGAGAGAAATGTGGTGTGAGCTTACCTTTTTGTTGTGATTTTGTATATTTGGCACTTTCATGCTGTGTCTGGTTCCATGGAGGAAAAGAAATTTTAAACACCACATCCCCTCTCCTGACTCAAATAAATGTGAAGAAAAAGTATCTGGGTTTAAAATAGTGTTTTAAGTTGGAGAGATTTCTGTTCTCCTTGGAGACAAACCCTAATCAAGCAAAAGCAGACAAACATGTTTGCCTGGAGATGCTATGTAGTCATGCTTTATACCAGCATAAAATATTTGTGAGTAAAAGAAGGAATAATATTGTGGTTACCTTGTAACATTCTCTAGGAAGAAGTGATGGTCCTTGAAAGAATCTTACTACAAACAATAAAGTTTGATTTGCAAGTGGAACATCCATACCAATTTCTTCTCAAGTATGCCAAACAACTCAAAGGTAAAATATTACAGGGTGAGCAAGTAATGTCTGTTACTAATTTTCAGAACTTAATTTACATTAACAATGCAAGAATATTTTATTCCAAACTGTTTGTCCTTCCTATTTTTATTTCTTACTTTTCTGATTGTTTTTCAGGAGACAAAAATAAAATTCAAAAACTGGTTCAAATGGCATGGACATTTGTCAATGACAGGTAAGATACTTCTAGGAAATCTTTTGAAAGTGAAATAGTTACTGTTGCTTACTTTATTCTGGGATTAGATATTTCTTTGACAAATGTTTGTTATATGTTTTCTGCTTGTTGTATGTTTTCCTGATCGTGTTCATCAGTTTTTCTTTCTATCATTACCATGATAGTTCCGTTGAGCAGGGAATTTAGGAGTATATAAGTAGACCATTAAGACCTTTGCAATTTTGTGGTAATGATTTAGTGCTGCATTAAAAAAAAGTTACTGTGTGAAAGGGCCAATCAAATCATAAATCTCCAGGATAGAAGCTGCCTTCTTGCCCAATCTGAGATATGTGGCACATTGTGAGAAAAGAAGTCACTTCCCAATTCCATCATGTTGGTCAATTTTTTTTTTTTTAAAAAAAAGCAATATTTTGGTAATAGTAAACTAGCCATTAAATTCAGTGAGGAATACAGTTAGCGCTAGATTTACAATTTCTTGAATAATGGATTTGCAATACAAGGATCACATCAATTAACAGGAGTGTCTGTAGAAGCACTATTTATGTGTAGTGTGGTATTGGGGAAAAAAATAACAAAACAACTCGATACACTTTAGTCTTGTTAAGGAGGATTCTACAGAGCTGGGCAAGTTAATTTGCCGAGGATGGTTAAATGTAATTTTTAATTTCCATAGCAAACCTTCAGGAAAATGTGTAAGTTGCCTGACTATTCAGAAATGCTGAATACATTGCTTTCAGTCATACCTACAGCAGTAGAACACCATTAAAAAAGGGGTGCGTTTTTATTCATACGCCTAATTTGAAGTAGCCCAGTGTGGATCCAAATTCTGTAGATACCACCTACACTCTCCAAATTAATTTGAGCGAAAGGTTGCTTAGCGTATTTGGATGTCAAGAGATGTTTACTTCAGCTGCTGCCAGTTTGCAGGTGATGATCTTAGAAGTGGAATAAAAATACGGCTTGACTGTCACTGTTAAGTTTGTCAGGGAAAACTTCTGTTAAGTATCCATCAGATTTTGGACACTACTGTACTTGGAATTAGATGGTGTTTAATAACTCAAGAAATTTAATAATTAAAGAAAGTGCACTTCAGGAAAACATTACTATGAAGTTGGAGTGATTGTTTCAAATAATACTTATCTCTGTTCTTGGGAGGCTGTCTTGTGCTTACTTTATAGGCACCCTATTAGAAGTGTACTTTTTTTCTAGGATCCTGGGAAAATAATTCTGTACTTTGCACTACAGGCCTTTAGAATAGGGGGTTCTGTTCTTACACAGCCGCAGTACACCCCCCAAGTAAATGTCATGAAAGTAATAATAAGAAATTGGTGTTTTAAGAGCTAGTTCTTGTGTCTTTTTTACTGTTTACTGCTGACCTGATTCTGCCAGTGTTTAAGTATCCCATTGGCCTTCAGTTCCATGTAGCCCACTGGAGAGAAAACGGATTTAAACCACCATCTAGCCTACTATTTTAATGCATTTAAGGACATAATAATGAATTCATCAGTGAATTCATCGAAACCTAGCTGGCTAGCTGTAGCTAAAATTCTTTAAGCAGATCCTATGTTACAGAATCTATGGAGCAAAAGGAAAGAACAAAAGGAAAAGAAAAAAGAGAAAAATCAAATTTTGTAATTTAAAATTAATATCAGGAAACAGTAATTTTGATTATGACAGGAACTTACTCAGTTAATATCAACAATACCAATAATGTCAGTTATTTTAGCATTAGTTTTAACAAAGGCTATTCAAGAGATAACCTTTTACAGTTTTCACAGCTTTATCTAAAACTTGCATCATGCTTGACAAGTTGCTTTACAAGTTTGTGTTGGCTGTTCTGTGCAGTTTTTTTTTTTTAGTACTTTTTTGCATTTTATTGAAAAACATTTGGAAACTCTAAAATCCAATGTGGGCATCATTCCCTAACCAGGGTAATGCAGTGACAGCAGACTTGTGTAGCAACGAACATGAACGCTATATTTAGTTAACAGTACAGGTGAGACTACAGTGGTATGTAGCTGCCCATACTTGGAATATAATGCTGTCTTTTCCCTCTTCTTCCACACCCATATAGTGTTAGGTTTTCTATTTTTAAACTCCAAACTTGATGTTCCTATGTGGTGTATTGTTTCTGTAGGCATATACCCTCTGTATTATCTGTGTAAAATTACATGTTTCATGATAGCAGTAGTGCAGAAACAATTTAGTTTTGTAAACTGTTTTGTTTAACAAGGCTCTTAATTAAAATTGTCTGAGATGTTAAAGTGTGGTGGGATTTTATACCCTGCTAATTATAGCTGTCGTACATTAAAGTGTTGTACTTTGACAGTCAGAATTATCTTCAGGGTTATGTTTTGTTTTGTTTTTTTTTTTCTTTTTATATTCCAGTCTCTGCACTACACTGTCACTGCAGTGGGAACCTGAGATCATAGCTGTTGCAGTTATGTACTTAGCAGGCCGTTTGTGTAAGTTTGAAATACAGGAATGGACATCAAAACCAATGTACAGACGATGGTGGGAGCAATTTGTCCAAGACGTTCCTGTTGATGTTCTGGAAGGTATGAAAAACATTTGCCACAAACGGGAGTATTTCCTTTAACTGTGTGACTTAGGTCATAAGTAAATGCAAATTCTTTCTATCTAGGTTTTAGTCAAAATAATCACGAGTAGAGTATGTGACTCAGGTCATATGTGCTATGCCTTAACCAGGTTTTAAATTAAACTTATTAGACTGGCTTAGTCTGGAAGCATATTTAGTTACCATGATTAGTCTTCTGGTCAATATTTGCTTTACGACTTGTTTAGTTTATAACACAGCTAATTAGCTGCTCAATTGACATGGTGTGTGTTTTCTATTTTTTTTAATGATTCCCTTCTCCCCATTTTAAATAAGCAGCTCTGCGAACACCAGAACTAATGGAGCCTGGTTTCCAGTGGTATTCTCATTGATGATTGACCTCTTGAACCAAATTATGTTAGTTGTTTTTTTTTTTTTAATGATGTACCATGATTGAGGAACAGATTATGGGGGATGAATTCTGTTGTGTGTGTGAATTCTGATAGGGGATGAATTATGGGTCTCTTTCATCAATACAGATATCTTAATACTATTCCCTTTGTGTGTATATATTGCTCGTATTTACCTGCTGCTTGTCCGCTTGAGGGAGAGAACCCCAGGAAGTTCATAAAATAAAGCAGGACCTTTCTTGACCCTTGTTAAGTAAATTGTGGTTATGTGGCCACTAATTTGTCTTCATTAAGGTTTTTACTGACTTACCTGGTACAAATGTCAGGCTAAGCATACTTCTAGTTCCACAAATTGCTTTAGAAACCTTCTTTAAAAATTGATGCTTGTCATAATCTGGCATTGGGTTCTAAGGAATTTTTAAGTGTAACAGTATGTGTTGCTGTTCAGGTGGTTTAGCCTTTATTGCTCTTACCCTACAGTTCTGATGATTTCTTAAATGGTTACTTGCTCTGTTTGTATTATGGCTTTTTTCAGAGTTCCTTAAATTTCAGATAGATCCTCTGCTGAATCCTTGTCAAAGAGGGTTGTAGAATGGGCGTCTCTCCAGTTTCTGCTACTGCTTCAGTGAATGCTCATGGAAAGTACTCATTTAGCTTTTCTAGAAAGGTTTTCTTTTCCTTGAGTGCTGCTCTTGCACCTGGTTATCAGTTGGTCCTACATATTTTCTTACAGAACTGTAGCTCCTAACATGTTGGGAGAAGAATTTAGTATTAGTCCTTTACTTAGTTTCCTGAAACTTTTTTGACTGGCCTAACTAGACATGTATGTTTTAACATACGATCTTCTTTCACTTTCTTACTGTATTACTATCCTGTTGTTATGCGGTTACCTGGCTCTCCAAGCACACAATAATGACATATGGTATATTAATACCAAGACACTTTGTTCTTCCTCTGGAAGGTGTGCATTTACATCTACATATTGTTCAGCATAGGCAGAAGAAACTCAGAAATGCAAGTATAAATTCAAAAATAGTCTGTTTTAAAAAAGTCAAATCTGTGGTCATTATAACAGTGAGTAACAGTATTTGCAATGAATTTTTCTGAAGTTAATGTCCAGTAAAAAGCTTAGTTGATAATTGTGTATTAAATGTACACTTGTACCTTATGGGCGTATAATCTTTTGGATTTTTGTTTTTTTAAAAGACATCTGTCATCAGATCCTGGATCTGTACTCACAGGGAAAACAGCAAATGCCTCATCATACTCCTCACCAGTTGCAGCAGCCACCATCTCTTCAATCTACACCCCAGGCACCTACGGTACAGCAATCGCAGCAATCCCAGAGTTCAGAGCAATCACAGACTCAGCAACAAAAAGAGTCGCAACAGTCAGCACAACAACAACAACAGCAGCAGCAGCAAACACAAGCACAGCAATCTAAAAAGCCCTCTCCCCAGTCAAGTCCTCCTAGACAAATTAAAAGACCAGCAGTAAGTTTAACTTTGAACGTTAACTTGCATTTATTTTCAAGCTGATCTGATGTCCATTTGATTTAAAGGCTGCAGTATGCAGCAGACTTGTGTTTGCTTTACGAATGAGATTGGTAATTAATTTTGTATGGTAGACTTCCGTTGGTTATTTGGCAAATATGTTAATGTAGAACAGTCTTTATGGTTTTGGCATACCACATTCTTATACCACTTGAGGCAAAACCAGTGGAGAGACTTCTAAGTCAGCTTGAGGTATTAAGGTTCTAACTGTTCATGGTTCTGTGCTATCAAATTCCATTGTTTTTGCTGTTAAGCAGGCTTGATTTAGGGAAGGTCTCTTGTGCCATACCTGAATGTAGAAATGTGCACCATGCTGATGAAAACATTATTTGACTCTCTGGTCTTTGATTACAAAGAGTGTGGTGACAAAGAGAGTGGTGACTTCTAAAAGTATGTCAAAATTCTTAGAAAAAGTCTTTCAAAATAATCTAATAACAGTAGAAGCCTATAAATGCATCATACATTAAAGTCTCACTTTGTATTATCACTTCATCACTGAAAATAAGAAGGTACGCTGACAGTTGGGTAATATCACAAGTACTCTGAGTGCTTTTCCATGGTCATCAAGTTCAAATGAAACTTTCAGACTTTAATCTACACTTTTTGTGGGTTTTTTTTTTTCCTTGTAAGTTATTAAAAAAAAAAAGTGTTAGTGTGTTACCCAAATCTTCTGGCATGTACTTTGTAAGAAGGTGTTTTCAGAAGTAAAATCTTTGGAACAAGTCCATTTAGGAAGTAAATTTTGTACAGCTTTTACTCTAACTTGTAATTAATGCATGCCCAAACTAGAGAACAGACATCAAGGGGAAAAAAAATCCAAGCAAAACCAAAAACCCAGGAAGAAGCAACAAATGATACAACGAAATGGAGTTGGGAGAGTGCAGCATCTTCATGATAGCAGCCTTGCAAAAAAGAGAAAAATGTAACTCTGTAAAACCTTGGTCTTGTAATTGCAAGGTATAGCCTACTACTAGAGGAAAAAATCTGCACTGAAATATATAGTTCTTGCACTATAGAGTTGTTCAGGATAGAAAGCTGATAAAATGTGTTAATTAGCTTGAAAATTGGGAGAGGTCTTTATAGGTAGTATGTATATCTTTTCATGCTTTTTCTACCATCAGCACAAATTCTGCATGGGTTGTCAGATCTGTAGGGCAGGGAACTCTTTTCTTATTTTTCTTCAACAAAAATGCATGGGACAGTTTGGCACATCAGAAACTGTGAATAACGATTTGAATTTTTCTATGTGTGTCCATCTGATTGTAAGTTGTTCTGAATGCTTGTTCATTCACGTAAAGGCTCTACCTTTACAGTACTACTGATTTCACCCCATCCCATGTGTTAATGAACTACCTCATGGAAAAAAGTGATGTCTTTTGCATGAGTAGTATCTGTTGTTCTTTAACAATCACCTCTGGTCAAGTCCTCAGAGCAACTTACCTTTTCTTGAAATTAAGTTTGAAGTCCATCACCTAATAATTAAGGAGGTGAATAGTACAGATAAAAAGGTAAGTCCTGGTACACTGTAGGCATCCAGAACAAATATAAAGCAAAAGGTGACTTGGTAGGAGTTTTGTAGAAGAACAGCACAAACAGCATGAATTTGAGAAAAGCAAATGTGATGATCTGAAATTGTTCTTTCTCCAGAAAGCAGTCTAGGAGAACAAGATCTGTAGTGTTTTAAATACTTACTTGGTCCTTCTGAAATGTTCTTCAGTTAGATGTACCATAGACCTTACTTAAAATGTTTGTCTCCTTCTATAAATAGGGCTTTGCATGACTTCTCCTTTGGTTTGTACAGAACATAAATACACTTTGTTCCTGGAGGCCAGATTTTCCATTTACACAAACTCTAATAACTCCATTACCTTCTACTGAGCCAAGATACTTTCAAGCAGCTGAGGCATTGGTGATGTCTAAAGCATCTGCACATCCTCTACATCTCTAGTGGTGAAGAACACTTGAATGTTCAGTTGACTTCACTAAAAATATACTGGTGAATCAGTAGATGTAAATAGTATATTTAGTTTGATTAAACTAGAAATTGTTAGTGGGAACAATTTTAATGCACATAGAAACAGCACTAAAAGAACAGTTCCATTGTAGTATGGATTGAGCTTATTATGAAAGTATTAAATAACAATCAGCATGCTAATAAATAATATTGACCCTGGGATGTCATGGCTGGAGCAATACAAACTACTATGCAATAGCAGGACCAAAAAAACCCTCATCTCTATTTTAGTAGCTGCCATTATTAGAGAAGTGATTTAAATTTTTATAGGCTTCAGTTTTGTTGCTTCTTGATTCTTTTTTTTTGTTCCTTTAGCGTAAATACAGTTTAAACTGATGTTTGGTTTTTTCTGTCACACGAGCTATTTGGCTCCAGTTGCTTGTTCCATTTTAATGGTGTACCTCAATGACATTATTTTCTGAACATTACTCCATGTTAACAAATGCACAATAATTGAATTGCTTGCCACTTGAAGTGATCAACTCACTTCACAGAATGAATGATTTTTGGAAATGTTGCAATAAGTAGTGGAGACTTGCTTCTATTTGAAAGCGTGGGGAGATCTGATGTTTGCATGCAGTTTTACAGGCAAGGAATTTAGTGCTAGAAAATCAAGGAAAGACCACCCAAGTGAAATGAAGGCAGCAGATGAGTCTGTGAGAGTCACCAAGAAAAATATGTATCTTTGCAATGGGAAGATAAAGATTGTGCTTAAAAAGCAGGAAAGCAGCTGGAAGGTGGCTGGAGGTGAATTGAAATGACTATCAAAGGAGAGTAAGAATGAGGTAGCCTCAAGCAGGCCTTGGGTACCTTTGTATTGGACAGCAAAATTCTTCAGAATACCCATCAGAGTTAATGAAAATTCATTGTTCAAGTTGGAGTGAAATGTATGTCCATTCTTGCTGTGGAAAGTAAGGTGATGGGAGCTGAGCAACAGTTCATGAAAGTAAAGCCACTAGAGGTAAATAGTCCCTTAAAAAAACCCTTTCATTCAAAAGACAGAGAAGCTATGTACCGTACCCCTCTGACTTTTATCACTAATTCTAAATACATTTGTAACTATGCTTAATTTACTTAAAATTTCAGTTAGGTTTTCTGCTTTTCTCCATCAACTAACCACCTCAGTTGGACTAAGTAAGCTGGAAAAATTTTTCTTACTCTCTTGTCTGTGATTCTTTAAAAAAACCACAACAAAACAACAACAACAAAAAAAACCCACTGAAAACTTGTGATTGGAAGAATGATGTGAGATTTTGTGGGTTTTGCTCAGTGTGCATAAATTTTTTTCTGGCATAACATTTGGCTTTTATACAATGCTTTCCATCTGAAGGCTTCTGAAATGTTTTACACTGAGCAACACTTTCACTGCCCTCCTGTCCTGGTAAATAAAGCATAAAGGCCTGAAGTGATTTTGGCAAAGGTTGAATAACAGGTCAAAGCAGAATCGGGAATAGAGGCCAAGTCTCTTGCTTTCAGCTCACTGCTCAGTGAGCAGTGTATTGGACCATGACGTATGTGCAGTGGATTATAAATAAATTAAAAGAGATGTAATAACAGTGAGAACAGCAGGAAATGCTGTATCTGAAATAGCTGCTATTTTTTCAGTCTTTTCATTCTGCCAGTTAAGCTGGGCTTTTCCAATGTGATTTGACTTTGTTCAGTGTTTGTGTTGCATCTGTCTAACGAGATTGGACATTATTAGTCTCCTAATAAAAATATAGGAACAAATAAAGGGTTTGTCCTGCCTCCTTTTAGGGGAGGGAGGAGGAAACTGGTTCCGAGTTGGAAACCGGTTCTGGTTTAGTCAGATCTGTACAAAAGCTCTTCAGCAGGCTGTAAGTTGTTTCCTGTTTTGCTCGCTTTTTATCATTTTAAAATGCTTTGTATTTTGCAATGGTCTTATTTCCATCTTTTTTTTTTTTCCTTTTAAACAGGCTGTATCTCCAAAAGAAGAAACAAAGTCATCAGGTAAATGTTAATACTCTATTCATATTGCTTTCATTTTACTGTTTTAATCAGAATAAGTCATTTGCTGATGTGCGCTTAGTTTGTTTGCTTACAGGCTTGGCAGTTCTGAACTATTTTAATCCTAAAAATGGGTCTTTAAATATATACCGTAACTATTTTTAAAATGTTCCTAATTGCAAAACTTGAAAAAATGGAGTATAACTGTGCCCCAAGAGTCCCTTAATACAGTCTATTCAGCAGAAGTCTTGCTAAACTACTCAACTCTCAATGTAGAACTCCATGCATCATTTGGAGTAGTTCTTCAGCAAGCTGTGGGACCTTGAAGTGCCTGAAGGTACCATGTCATTAAATAGCTGCACTAATAATAAGTCTGTTGGTAATCAGTGACATTTGTGATCGGTTGTTGGCATGGCTGCCAGTAAAAGGCATTTTGTATCAATATATAGTCTAGCTTAAGAAATGCTTCACTGCAGTGATCACATCTAGTTCTGTTTGTTTGTTTGTTTGGGGTTTTTTTCTTCATTTTGCTGTTTTGGAACAATGTATTTCAGGATAGCTAGGATGTGATTCTCTAACCTTTCCTAAGTCCCTCTCTGGCTCTGCAGGTAGATTCCAGAGAGCTGTCTCTTCTCCCTCCTCTCTCCTGTGCAATTGCCATTCTGTTTGATTTCTAGACATGCGTTCCCCTAGCAGAGCATAGTTCAACAACATCTGAGATTTGTTTTAACTATTTACAAGTTACAGTTTTTGTGCTAGAAAACGTACACTTGCTTATCTTCCTTACGTACTGTTACTGGGGCAATTTGTCTCTAGTTATAAAATACATAGCTTGAATTTGTAGGCATGTGTTCTTTTGGAAGACTTGGGTGTGATACTTGATGCCACTTTATTTATACAAAGGTCTTGATTTTAGTTTTCTTCATTAAACATACCTAGTGTATAGGATTTCCACTGTACTTTTGCGTAGTGTAATATGATATGATAATCATTAGCATGAGACCAGAGTTGGAATTTGGAAAATGTTGCAGAGCAATAGCCAATTAGGAACTTCCAAATGTTTTTTAGAACCACCACCACCATCTAAAATTTCTAAAATTGAAACTTCACATCCACCAATACCTCCTGCACATCCACCTCCAGGTAAGCTTTTATTTTCTTAAACACATTTACTCTTGCTATTAATTGCCTTGCTTTTTATTCAGATGCTGGTAACGGTGTGGGGGTGGGGGTTGTTGCCTTGATTAATCAGCTCGGCAAGTAAAAGCATTAGGTAGATAAGTTCTAGAGGGAGTTTCACCTTAGTAGCACATGCTTTTCCAGACAGAAGCAAAAAAGTTATGATGGAAACAAGACTATACTAGGTAGACAAAGGCAAAACAAAGCTGTGAATGTTAAAGGCATAGCAGACTAAAACTAATTGTCACTAGCAGGCAAAAAGGGACTTATCTTCTCAACAGGATGGCAGATGCCATATTATATTACTAGAGTAGCTTCCAACTATGCTATAGAAGTCCTCCATGTTACATCTTTAGTATAGAAATTCTGTAACTTCTCAGCAGTAACGGGGATACTTTCTTTGCTGTGTCCGAAAAGAGGACTTTCATCTGCCAGAGAACTTTAACATTGCACACATGCCTTATGTTTGCAGAATAAACTGTACAGTTGTAAAAATGTGCTTCCAGTGCCTTGATGCATTAGCTGTCCTTCCAGTGACCCTTAAATATGACATAAATATTTTATAGAGTATAGTCCATAATGTAACTGTAAGATGACAGCTTCTAACAGGGAACTACAAGAGAGAGAAAACAGTGCTCTGAAGTACAGTGGGACCATTTTTCCCATTTGTTAAAATTTAATTAAGAATGAAGAGGTTCTTCTAAATATCATGTTCGTTATTCCTTCAGTTGTTAAACCTTGAATGCACATCTTGCATCCAGAATGATTCTGAAAATGAGCAAATGGGGACATTATTGCCTGCTATAATTTCGGAGCTAGAAGTCATTGAAATCATAGGTACCATAGCCAGCATACCCACCTTGCGTGATCTAATTATGTAGCTGCCCTAGGGGACAATTTTGCTGTTAAAATTATGACTGCTTAGATAAGGTAAATCCTATTTAGGCAGGTAATGCATTTGTTTCCCTTGTTATCTAAAATTTTCCTCTTAGAATTTCTTTATACAAGCAAATAATTGTATAAGCACTGAAACATTTTAAGAACAGTCTTTACAGGCCAACTCTTGCCTTTTGGGGCTCTGAGGAAAAATCAGGTGAAAACTAAGAATGTTTATTGACCAAATGAACAGAAGTACTAGAAGGTGGATTTATCTCAAATCCCATTTAGCATTGTCAGTTTAGTTGTTGCATGCCACTGGAAATGACTGCCATATATCTGCTTCTAAATAACTTTTCTTACTGAACAATGTTTTAGATGTATATATATATACAGGCAAGATGGATGTCAAGATGCCCCAAACTCTTTTTTGTTGGGCGTTTTAATACTGACTGTATGACCATACAGAGATGTTGCCATTAGGTCAGTCTTCTTATTGTGGTATTCCTTACTTTATGATGTCTGCATTAAGAGGGGGAAAAAAAAAGTAATTAAGATACTTATTTAAAGAGAAGACAACTTAAAGCATGTTCTTCCCAGAAATGGCCAATTATAATTCTGTAAAATTCTGATCTTTTTATGAACTTCCCCAGGCTGTCAGGTACTGAGTTCCCTGAAGCTAATCCATGGAACAAAGCTGATCAGATTTCATGTCCCAAGCAATCTATCGCACTTTCTTACTTACCCTCTGGTTTTCTTTTTTCTTTCATTTGGTAAACAGGTTTAGAACCGAGTGTTAAAGACTTGAGACTTCGGCCTGTATTCTCAAATAATATTTCCCAATATGGGAAGCAAGTGAAGTGCAGAGGGTAATCCTCAGCCACCTCCTGGAGTGTAAAAGAGGTAGAAGGGAGGCCTGGACTAAAGAAGATTGAAGCACTGATCAAAAGATTTTTGGTATCTTGGGTCCCATGACTTTTTAAATCTGCTAGTTGTGATTCTGTCCATCCAGTCTGCTAATTTCTGCTGATTATAGAACAATATTTGAATTGTAAGAAAATAGTAATAAGAACGGAAGATGTATTTCACTTTTAGAATGGGAAAAGCTGAACTTGGAGCTCTGTTATGCAGCTTAGGTATTTTCTAGTGATAATAGAAGGTCTGACTGGATACCGTATGGCATTCAGAGACTTAGAGAATTGAGTCCGCTTTTGATATGTTAACTGGAAGAAAAACAAAGTATTCAGAAGCTGTTATTGCCACTATCCTTCAAAAAACTAAATGAAATTTTCTTTTCCAGAGCGCAAGCCTCCTTTGACAACTGCAGTTTCAATGGGAGAAGCAGAGCAATCTACTACTGTGGACTCAGTAGATATGCCAAAGGTCCAGATTCCTCCCCCTGCTCATCCTGCCCCAGTGCATCAACCTCCACCTCTGCCGCACCGTCCCCCACCCCCACCCCCCACCAGTTATATTACAGGGATGTCTACTACAAATTCTTATATGTCAGGGGAGGGTTATCAAAGTCTTCAGTCAATGATGAAAACAGAAGGACCAACTTATGGAGCTTTACCACCGGCCTATGGACCACCAACTCATCTACCATATCATCCTCATGTCTATCCTCCCAACCCTCCACCACCAGTTCCACCTCCACCCCCTACTTCATTCCCCCCGCCTAATATTCCACCTCCTACTCCTGGATATCCTCCTCCACCTACATACAACCCTAATTTCCCACCTCCAAGACTGCCTCCAACTCATGCAGTACCACCTCATCCACCTCCAGGGCTGGGAATGCCACCAGCTAGTTACCCCCCGCCTACTGTTCCCCCAGGAGGGCAGCCACCTGTACCACCTCCAATTCCACCACCTGGTATGCCACCTGTAGCAGGACTTGGACGTGCTACATGGATGAGATAGCATGAGGTAATTTGCACGATATCCCTTTATGTTGACTAGGCAGGAGTAGCTAGCCAAAACCTACTTTGTAAAGATGAAGAGGAGGGTAATTTGTATAATTTAGATGAAGAAATGAGGCAATGAAATGAAAATTTAGCTGATCTGTTTGCAGTATTGTTTATGGTGAGTTATATAGGCTTCTAGATTTTAATCAGCTTTGCAGTATCTATTCTAACTTTATACATTTGACTTAAGTTTAAATTGTCTTGAGTTATTCCAGCACTGGATTACTTTGTACTAGCAAAACCAGCCATATTGGCTCAATTATATCAGTAAGAAGAAAATTTCCTTCTAGAAATCAGTGCCTATTTTTGAGTATCAAAATAGCCAGATACAATGAAATTTGATCTATAGTAAGAAGCTTCATTTTTAGTAATAATTAAAACAACACGATGTCAAGCATAAAAGCTACTTTATTTAAAAGAGATTCTGAATGCTAGCTGACTGGAATAATTTTGAGGTGTTTGCCTTGCTGATATTTTTGTTTTGGAATGTACTGGTATCTTAAAGTATTGTATGTTTACACCTATTTGCAAATTCCTGTACATAATATATATATTTTCTAAGTGTGAAAGTCTGATTGTAACAACCTACTGTGATGTACATCCTGGTTATAAATGGGACTACTTTGTTCACATCTACCCAAATAAAATTGTTTCTGAATTTAGTGGATTTCCAGGTTTTTCATATTAGTTCAGAATTCATAACTATGGTACTTCCTGCAAGATATTTCAGCAGTGGTCTCCCAAACCTTATTCATCAGTTTATTTAAAAAGAATGTATTTTATTTTATTCAACTAGAAGTATACACTATCACAATCAATCTCTTACTTCATTTTTACTAAAATATTTCAAATTAATGTTTTACACACATTATCAAAAAAATCTGTACTATTACTTTCCCTCCCCAAAAAAGCCAGAGTGGTGCAATAATAGGTAAAAACGTGTGCTAAGGTCTAAAGAATTTTGCTATATACACAACAGCAGGTGCTAACTTTTCCAGTTCTTTGTAAATCATATACAGAAAATATAGCAGGGCTGTAAGATCACAGGTTTAACAGAAATCAAACTTTAAACTGATTTCTAAAGCAGCACAAATAGACTTTCCCCACATTATGAAAAATATACAATTTTATCACTTTA
The DNA here is from genome assembly GCF_000690835.1 of Fulmarus glacialis. NCBI lineage: Eukaryota > Metazoa > Chordata > Aves > Procellariiformes > Procellariidae > Fulmarus > Fulmarus glacialis. The sequence continues at coordinate 18,595 of NW_009211942.1, forward strand.
CAGTCATGCACTTTGAAAAAGATCAGTAGTACTCTTCCCCCACAGTTTCTAAAAAGATAAAAGGTCACTTTAACACTGATTTAATATCTAATATTTGGATAAAAATGTGCCATTCTCAAACAAGGTTGTGCTGAGCAGTCTTATCAAGGTGCAAAGAGCCAACTGAAGCCAGTTACGCTGCAGCATTTCAGAAACTTTTAGGGAAATGCCATCACTTCAGTCACTCTGACAGAAGTCAAGGATGTGATTTTACTTTCCTTAAGCAAGCAAGGTCCATTTGTAAACAGTGGATGCTTTCTTTGCCAGAGGATTGCAGAACCCAAGGCTTCAATCTTGAGGAAATTAACTTTGACTGTTGCCCCAAATAAATCAGTTTAATGGCTGCTATTTCAAGGGGTGCACCCCTCCAACTTAATGTACAAAGCTCCTCAGGTGAATTTAAATACACATATAAAACATCTTTTTAGACAACTGAAAATTTAGCACCCAAGTCATCCTGTAAAGTCATTTTACCCCAGGAAGACGCTTCATAGCTCAAATGGAGCTAAGTATGGAGAGTAAGCCTAAACCCCCTCCCCCCAAAATAACACCCCAATGTACAGCACTGTTATGTTCTTCTGCAAAATCAATGATGCACAACTTACATAGAAGATCTATGCTGCCAAATAGAATCTTAAAGAAACAGGATATACCCTACGAGTATCGAGACTGTTCAGCTGAACTACCGGCTACCCTGTAAACTGGCTCTTCAGGATTTGCGGCGCTAATGAACCTCAGTTGCACCACTATTTCCCTTGTAGGTGAGATCTGCAGGTGGAACAAAACAAGCTTTCCTTGAAGTTATTGAGAGAGAGAGAGAGAGATTTAGAGAGAGGTTAGAGAGAGATTCGATAGCAGGGAATATTTGGTGAGACTAGTAATCTGATTAGTATAGCTCTTGTCTTGTTGAGAGTCTAATATACTCCTAAAATAGCAAGCACATCATCAACACAATTAACTCTCTACAAGTGCTTGCAACATTTGCATTGCTTTAGTTAAAATTCACCGACGTAAATTAACCTCATTCCCAATATGCTTAAATTCTCTGCTTAAACCAGCGATTAGATGCCACGAAAGTTAAAATGGGCTTTGAAGCAGATGATAGATTAAAATAACCCTCTGTTTGACATTAGATGTTAAGGAAGAATGATGCCTCTCCTTTACATCACCTTTTCTGGTGCAAAAATCTCAAGGTATAAATTGTACAGGAGGAAGACAAGTAATCAATGGTGACTAGAAACTGGAGGTCGAAACAAAAAGCAAAGAGGAGGAAATCTCGAATCCTCTAAAGATGCCGTATTTTAAAGGAGACGGACAGACTCTAGAATGGATTTTTCCAGGCACACTGATGTAAATATTATTAGACTTAGAGTTAGCTAGCTCAGCGTTCGCTGACTGAGCATTAGTGAGAAATAAACTACTGGTGAGTGTGTGAGTGAGAGTACCCATGTGTCTTTTGTGGGTGGTTCTTGGTTTTGGGTTTTTTTTCACATAACCTACTCACCTCGACTGCTACATTTTTATTTCTGGAATGAGTAATGAAGTGCTTACTGTTACTGGTTACTATGTATTTTGCTTGTATTCCTTCTCTGTTTTTTTACTGGTTACAGATCTCAGCTCTGACACTCCAAATTCTTTATCCAAGCAGCTAGATTATTGTATACCATGGGACCAATTACCTTTCATAACTTGCAGCATGGGCTCCTTGGTATTGTATCAGTGCTCCATGTTAATAGAATACCACAAGTCAAGAACTCAACTGGTAGAACAAATTAATTTAAGAGGAAGAACCTGGCCAGCTAATTCAGCTGTCTGTAGCTGTGACTGATTTTTATGGAGAATAAAAAGAAAGTGATAGTGTTTGAGGTCATTAAATCTTTGAATTAATCAATAAAATCGATGCAACTTTTGAAGAGGAGGCTTTGATCTTCTCACATGCCTGTCTTTAAAATTGTTTTACACCAATTATTTTAATAATCCTTGGGACTATTGGGAAAGAACATCTAATAAAATACAGGGACAGCTGCTGTGACAACTTGGAAAAGAAGGGGGTCAAATTCTTACAACTATACAAGCAGCTACTCCACAATAGCAAAATATAAGTCCCATTGTTTTATATACAACTCTTAGAAGAAGGAAAAACCCACTTGTTTTGTTTCATTAACAAAAATAAAGCTTGAATGGCAGGAAGTAGTCTCACCCAACAGCCCGTATTTATGGAGTTTTTATTCAGCTCTGCAAGGTTGTTGTTTGGTTACCTTACACAGGAACCGGTATAGGTGAGGGATCCACCAAGAACATTAAAAAAAAATACCCAAATCTTCCTTATGTGAAAGATGAGCTGCTCTCGAAGATCCTGTGAAAGCCATAAGCACTGTTAGGATGGCAGTTTCTGCTGAATTATTTTGTAATAAAAGCTTCACAGGAAAAGTGTTGCGTATTTGTAGGGAATACTGGTGTGTGGCTAAGTGACTTCACTTCATTCACATTACGACTGCAGAAATCTTGTGTCATTTGTTCATGAAAAATAGTTCATTAACAGCTGATAGAGTCTCAAGCCTTTCTGAACGCTTGTGTGATGAGTACCACCATACAATGTACAGAGCGGTACCAGTTTTTAGCTCACCACTCAGAGTTGTACACAGCGCCTTGTGAAAACAGTTGCATGTCATTTTTCAAAATAAGGACCTCCAAAAAAAGTGTTAGCAGCTCGGCAGGCAGTAAGCCAACAAATTCAAATTGTTCTTTCCTTGGAAGGTGCTGCCTGGAGCCACTAACCCAGCTATGAATCATTGACAAGCGGGTGGACGAGAGCGGTACAAACTGTGACGTCTCCGGAGGTTAAGGGTTCTTCCTGTTCCTCTTAGAAATTCTCTCATGTTAGTTAATTCTACAAACAGACCATTACAACAAAGCAGGTTTGAACTACAATACAAATGATGCAAGTCTGGCATTATTGGATGGTTACCCATTGAACAGTAGTTCCAGAGCACCACAGCCTGGAAATCAGGCCTTTAGCTGCCATATTTACACTATTGTTACAAAAAAAGCCAAAAAAAAAAGGAAACCCTGAAAAAAACTCAACCCCGACTCCCAAAGAACAGACAGCCAGAAACGCTGAGCTCTGCCTCTTTAGTCTTCACAGAATCAATCACTTCCAGCCTCCGGGATGGTGTTCCTACAAGGGACCCTTGAACTGGTTTCCCGAAAGATGTTGCCTGATGGAGGGTTTGGAACTCGCAGCATCACCCAGCTTTCGCCAGACAACCTGTAAGAAAAAATAAAGGGGTGGGGGAGAGAAAGACAGGAATTTAAAAAACCCCAAAGCCTCTGATGAGTTGCAGTATTTTCATAATTGCAGCCTGAAAGTCAAAAAAGCCGTTTCCTAGAGCTGGGCTGTAATTCTCAGCAGAGCCACTTGATGGCATCTGTGCACCAGTTTCCAAGGAAAAGAACATTGATACATTTTTCTAATTAGTCTCTCTTGAAATTAGAACCATTTTTGCCTGGGGTAATAGTATAAAATAAATACACTAGGTTCAGAAGTTAAGTTCAATGGTAGGTCACCCCTGCCATGCTTACAGAAATGATGTTACCATGAACAGAAAAGATAATGAAAAAGATAATGATTAAAATT
>NW_009211943.1:0-30534 GCF_000690835.1 Fulmarus glacialis
AAAAGCTCCCGTGGGGAGCTCGGTGCGTGCTGCACCGGTGGGGTCCTGCTGGAGTGAAAACCGTCTCGTTAATAAGGGGAACAGGCTAAAAATTCTTCTGGTGTAGCAGGGGCTGTAATGAAGGGTGGGGAATAGAAGAAGCCAGATGGGAGAGGATTGCAGTTGTTTTTTGTACTTGGGATGTGGTTCCATGCAGCTTTTTCTAGGTTTGGAGGCAAATCAGTTGTGAAAACAACACTTTTTTTTCCCCGTTCCTTTTAAAGACTCTGGTGTGTGTTGTTAGGAGCGAAAGCTATCAGTATATGTGCAATGTGTTAGGCTATTAAAAAAAAAAATCACTAAGCTGCAGTTGACATTTTAGACTTTTCTGATTTTTTTTTTCTGGTTTTAGTTTGTTAGTCTGTCTTTCCCCTGGAATTAAGATGTAAAAAAAAAAAAGACACAAGCCTTTCTTCTTCTTGTAAGTAAGTTTTTAAGTCGCAGCTTTTATAGAATTAAATTTCTAACAGTATTTTTCTCATCTTGCTCATCAGCCCTGACTGCAAGGGCTGCTGAAAAGACTGCCCCTCTCTATTGGGTGCTGGAAATTGTCAAGTGATTAGTTCTCTAACCTGGCAGTCTGACTTTAAACTAGACTTATAGATGTGTGGAGAAAAGGAGTGGTCATATTTTGGCTCCAAATAGTAGGTTTATAACCAATAATTATATAAAGGTACAGGCTTTTAATTTTTTTGAGTAACAGCTTATAAATTTTATATAAAATGTCTGTAGCTAGTTTTATTTTTCATATATATTTGTATATGTATATATGAAACAGGAGGAAGGTCTCTGAAGAAGCTATTCTTAGTGACACTTTATTTTTCTGGATGGAATAATCTTGCACCAAGCTGACAGATTGGAGATAAGGTTTCTTTATCAGCCTATTGATGTGTAAACCTGAAACTCCTTGTTTGCGAACTTAATATTGTGTTGTTACAGTCAATAGCTAACTTCAAAATAAAAACTAGACTAAAACCAGAGTCTCTTGAAAATCTGAGTAGCTGTTTAAGTTTCAAACCTGAAATTGAAACTAGAAAGGCGACAGGTCATTGACTTCTTTGCGTCTGCAAGTGATTGTGTTTCTGCGTGTTTTTGGGCCCTTGCTGGGGAAAAAATACTTCATGTAGCAGCATAACTGAAGAGAAAAACAAGCTCTGAACACAACTTAAAAGATACAAGACTTACTACTTGAAGCAATTACTTTTATAATTCATACAAAAAACCTTATCCATTCTAAAAATACCAATTTCATGGCTAGAAATAGCATGAGTTTTTGGTTATAATTGTGATGCTTGCTTAGCTTTTTGTAAGCTGTTGGTTTATTGAATATCCAGCTGGATTAAAATGCATATATACTAGATAGTAATAATTATGAGTATTATAGGAAGAAAGAAAACTAAAGTACAGCCTGCACTGTGGGCCTTAAAAGTTCAGTGCACGTGTAGGCTCAAGTTGGATCTCATTCCAACTGTTCTGAGACATATCTACTTTTTCTAACCTGACAGCACTTCACAGTTTTTCGATATGTTTTATTAAAGTAATAGCCAAATAAGCTTGAAATAACAGTGCACAAATTAACTGCTGGGCAGGGAAGCTGTCATACTTAAGAGAAGGTAATGAAATAGTTTTTATTCCTCCTCAAACTTCAGTTTGCTGGAAAAATTGAAGTTAAAATTGTCTTAGAACTGTCAGCACAGCTACCTGAAATGAAGTGTAGCTTTTTGTGAAATTAAACTGTCCAACAGATTTATGTTGAATAAAAAAGTGAGGTCAACTTAAAAATCACTTCTGTCTGAGAATATATACTTGAATAGCAACAAATGATGAAAACCAATTCACAATATGTCATAAGTGGTGGTAACGGTGGAATTACAAATAAGAATATTGTGGTTTTGCAATGAAGCTCTAAAACTAAAGCGTCCTTAAAAATATTTTAAAGCAAAACATAGTAGAAAAGACTGCAATTTCATCAGTCAAATCTGTTTGTATATTTGAAGTCAAATCTGTTTTAGTGAAAATACTGATGGGTTTTCTACTGGAGATGGAAAGTTTTGCTTAGCTTGACTGCTAAATCCTAAATTTATGTTTGCAAGCCTGAGACTTAAATGGGGAAGTGAAAATTCCTTTTAATTTCAGTGACTGTCATAGAAAGTTGTAATAAAAGAATCTCGGAATGATATACTCTAATTGTTTTTGTCTCAGATTAATTGTTCTAATTTAATCCTTCAGCTTTTTTAATGCAAGATTTCAGAGGTGTAGTTTCAGCCTTCCTTTCTGTTCCAACTTGTCTCCTATATTGAAATATTTCTTTACTTTTTTTGCCTTTGATCTGTAACTCCTAATCCCAATAAACTGTTCGGTGACTCTTTCACTGTAAACACTCTATATTAATTGAGCTAGCTGTTCAAATTCTTACTAGTGTGAAAACTCACTAATTTGTTAGTGGTAGCTACTGTCAGAATATCACTTCTGACTACTTAAATGATCCTTGTTTACAGATGTGCTAAAACTCAATAGCAGTCTTCAATCTCTTTATCTTGTGAACCTATTCTCTTCAAAACTGACAACTGACTCGTTTTTCATAACTAAGGATTTGCCAAACTTTACAATTAAAAAGCAATAAAAAGTGTCTATCTAGCTGAGTACCCATTAAAGCTGGCTTGGGTCAAGTTTAAATGAACATGTCGTCTATGGAGGCTGAATCTAAATTACATTTCAGTTGTCTTTAAGAAAAGTGTATCTAGAATTTAGCTTTCAGAAGTCTTGAAGACTTTACCTATGTAAGAGGAAGCTGGAGCACTAATGCCTGTCCTCATCTAACACAAATACAGCTTTGAGAATAGCTGTCTTGTTACATGGAGGAGAATGGAACTTAGCATGCCAAGATTTTGTGGGTTGTGTTACTGGAACAAAACTGGAGCAGTTTCTGTGTGCTTCTCAATTTGCTGGGGAGGTGCAGTGCCAGGTACCTGAGCAGTTGTTGCTGCAGAACTGCCCAAAATAAATTCTGCATTTTGGCTGTGCTATATTGATTTATGCTGCTCTATATCTGAGCACGGATACCTTGCTGGTTACAGCATAATTTATTTTGAGGTACTGATGCATGTAGCTTTCAATTTTTTTGCTTTCTAAACTGAAATCTACAATATCATAGTAGTGCTGGCTTTTAGTAGATATTTGTATTTCCTCCATTCTGTTTTGTATGCATTAAATTGCTTTTCTAACTTCCAAACACAAAATTAGGCCTTGCTAGATGATGAGAAATACCTGAATTGAAAAGACAATTTTTTAGTGTTTTATGTGTGCTTTTAGTAGATAAATAAGTTTGTACATATGAATTAAAAACAGCTTAACATCAGCACAGTGGATATGGGCTCTCCTAGTCACCTCATCTGGGTGCTGGTCTTGCTGGTGTGGAAGATTTTGGAGTTCTGCCGTGCATTTAATGGCAGTAGCAGCAAGCCTCAAGCATAAGAGCTTTAACTTGGCATTAATGAGACAGTGCTGCCAAGAAATAGAGGAATGCGTGGAGATAAGCCATTTGCCACACTCCTTTCCTGTTGTTGCACACAAAGAATCACGTAATGTTTGCTTCAAATAAAGCAAACTGTGGAGCCTGTGAAGTTATGAGCAGCAGATAAAATGCAGGCCATCTAGAAATCACTTTCTTTTGAAATGTTTTCCATAGGATTGAGATAACAATGTTGATGGAATACCAGGAGGAGAAACTTGCCCTTGCAAGACTCAAGTTTGAAATACCTGCTTCAAATGCCAGCACAGTCCTTGAATTTCTAGGAGATTGTTACAATTATTAGTATAACGCTTACATTTCATTAGAATTTATTTTGACTATGAGGCGAAGTTATGATGATCTAGATTTTTAAAGTTGGGGATGATATAAAAGACAGTAGATAACTAAAATTAAAGTCAGGAGGACATAATCTTTATGGCTCTGAGTCTACAGACAGCCAACGAAGCATGTTGCTGAGATCAGCTGTTAATTCAGTGCTGGCATCTCAATAACAGGAAATAGTTAGTGTGTGTTTGCTCTACTTTGGGGAAGCAGTCTAAAAGCTTAGTAATTAATCGTTCTTGATTACTTTTTTAAAAACTTGATATCCTGATCTTTTTTACTAGTAAATAACCATAGTAGTTATGTATATGGAGTAAGTATTCTGATGAGCCTAGCATTGTACGTTCATTATGCACTTTTGTATTGAAACAGGATATTTTAACTAGTCAGTCTTCTCAAAGCTTATGTGACTACTATTGTGTTCTTAATACTTTGGCCTGAATAGCCTTATGTGTGCTGTGTTATGCTTTCTACCATTTTCAGAATTATTGCACAAATTGAGCTTTTGCAAAGTTAGGATTTTGCTTTCTGCAAAAAGCAAAAATTAAGTTTTACTCCCCCTCCCCTTTTTTCTTACAGGTAGAGCAAGTGAAATTACTAGATAGGTTCAGCACAAGCAATAAGTCACTGACGGGAACTCTATACCTTACAGCAACTCATCTGTTATTCATAGATTCAAGCCAGAGAGAAACGTGGGTAAGGATAACGAATGCTTGCGGCTCAAAAGCATAGGTTCTACAGATGCATTTGTTCTTCCTGATCTAAGGTTGAATTTGTTAACTGAAATGTTCATTTAAGTTATAAGTTATTCCCCATGCTCTCCTTGTTCATGGTATGATAGTAAGTTAATGATTTGCAGATTGTACTCTTGCACGACATGGCTGCAGTTGAAATCAGGTAGTGTTGAAAATGTTCATTTCTCTTCAAGCTGCTGTAATTTCTTCTATAGCCTTCACTTGTATTCCTGAGTGAATGTGTGGTGGTTTTCTTTAAACAACTGACTTGCACCACAATTCAGAGGCAGCAGTAGAAGACTGCTGGATAGTTTAAGCATCAGGTTTAAAATTTCTGCATTAACTTACCTTGTATTTAGATGCTGCCTAGGTTAAATGAGACACCAAAATCCAAAGATACAGGCTTTGGAGAAATATTGAAGATCCCGTGCTCTTTTTTTAGTGGTAAGCAGCTGTTTCTTTCCAAGTGTTCATCTCTGGAATAAAAGAATTCAGAAGGGGCTGCAGCTCCGTGGTGACCACTACCAATGTTGTACAATCAAAGTTGGCTAGTACAGTAATTCCCACTAGTTTTTCTGCTCAGTGCCCTGGTGGCACACATGTGGACATCAAGTTCTGGGTTCCACTGTAGTCCAACTACCTGACTAAGTTCAGTGCCTTAAGTTTATCATCCTCCAGGATGAAATCTCATTTCCCTGGGTGTAGTTAATTTTTTTTTCTGTAGGTGTATTACCTGTAGATGTATTTTTCTGGATTACCCTTAATCCTGTATCCCGGTTATCTGACTTTATGCCTCATGGTGCTTTCAGGAAAGGTTGTTTTTCCATGATTTGTTCTTGGATACAATGTACAATCCTGTACAAACCAAACTGTTATCCTTTCATACAGTATAGGCTATGGGGGAGAACGTGATTCAGAAGCATTACTTGTGTCTCCCTGTGTACTATGTTAAAGGTTTCATTTTGGGGAAATTGAACATATAGTCAGTATTGCATTTCTGTGATGATAATGCAAGTACCAAGTATAATTATGATAATGTCTCCAAGATATAGTCTTTTTGTAAATGCATATTTGGCAGCATAGTTTTCAGATGCCTAATTCTGATCAATATTTAAGAGGAGACGATTGCTTCAGTGAGGTAATTGAAATGCTATCAATAACATCTTGTTCAATTGAGGTAATGTATCTATGACTTTCTTCACATAGTTAAACAGCTGTTACTTTCCCATGTATTTTCTTAAATTTCATGTATATTTGCCACACAGATAAATCTATGGAGGGCTTTTGTATATCCATTACTGTGACAGTCTTCTGTTAGAGGGGTTGAAAGGCATTTGGCTTTGGCATTCATGTCTATATAGCACAATGGGTAATACAGGAGATGTTTTCTTATCTCCTGTTCATTCTAAAGATGTTGAATACTGGAATTCCAAAATCTTCAGCATCTTCTGTGTCTTTCATGTGTTGAGTTGCTTTCCCTGATATGCTTTATTTTGCCTGAAAATTCCCAAGTATGTTCCTGTAGATCCTTCAAAAAAAAAAAAAGCAGATAGCCTATTTGGACCCTGCCTAGTTAGATGTAAGCGTGTCAGTTAGCAAAGTTATAGAAGAGAACTGAACAACCCCAGCGGAGTTTTGCTTCTTGATCTTTTTTTTTTCATTTAGAAGGATATTTACTGCCCCTTACAAACAGTAAGTAACACCTCAAAATATGAGGGAAGAGAATAATTAAATTTTGACAAATTATGATACCCTGACCAAAATGCTAGTCTCGGATTTCTTCTTCTAAATTTATTTCTTTTTATAACTAAATGATTGACAAAATTAGTCAAAATCCATATTCAGCATTGCTTAATGTGTCTTATATCTGCTTCTGTAAATAGTATACTGTTCTCATTTTTCATCAGTGTGCTTACGCTGTGAGTTCTTGTATGCCACAGATACTACATCATCACATTGCTGCCGTGGAAAAACTTCCCTTGACTACTTCTGGCTGCCCCCTTGTCATCCAGTGCAAGAACTTCAGGATAGTTCACTTTGTTGTTCCCAGAGAGAGAGATTGTCATGACATTTATAACTCTTTGCTTCAGCTGTCAAGAACAGGTAATAATTCTAACTGTAAAAGTCTTCGCAGTATATGCCTGGATAACAAGTTGCGGGGAGGAATACATAGCTTGTATAATTTTTTTTAAATGTGCATTATGTGAAAGTCTTTTAAATGGATTTGGTATGTAAAAGAATTTTAATGATTAAGTATTAATCTGCATACAAATTCAAAGATGTGTTGTCTGGCTTTTGTAGGTCACTGATGTTCATTAACAGAATGCGAGATTCCTGTATTTTTTTCATTTCTAATGCTATCCCTGAAATTGTGAATATAAATGCATATAGTATTGCTTAATTGGCAAGATTTTATTATGGTGTTCCATAGTTAAAATGCTACTAAGCAAATACAAACCGATCTCAGGCAGTTTCAAAAAAAAAAGCTGATGTTTTGGTGCTAAAATAGCACTACTGATTCAGCTTTACAAGAGACTTCTGTCATCTAGTATGATCTTTTGCATTTGCTGCTTCGTGTTTATAACAATGTAAAATCTAGTCATCTGTGATATGTGAATAGTGTATTAAGAAAAAAAATATTTTGAAAGCTTTTTTGCTTTAAAGGAAACTTTAAAACTTACTGCCTTTAAAGGTCAGTAGATGTGAATTTCTGTTCTTGCCTCCAAAAATTGTTTGTTCTTTTAGCTCTTGTGAAGTCTTCTAATAATTGTGCCTTTTGACTTGTTTAATTTTCAGTCTTCATTTTGTGACTTCTGCTTTGCCATTATGGCTTTAGAAATGTCCTGGCTGAAATAGGTCAAGAAAGCTCTCATAACTTACCTTTAACTAAATATCTATAATTGTGTCAGTTAAAAGTATGATAGTTGCAGAATAAATATTTCAAGAGTGTCAAGTATCTATTTAGTCTTGCTTCTGAGAATCTTGAAGCCTGAAACTTTCTCTGCAATTTGAGCAATTTCAAGACTTCTAAACTACCATTCTCCACTCAGACATTTTTGGGACAACTCATTACGTAGTCTTATTCTTTACCTTTTAGCAAAATATGAAGAACTGTATGCCTTCTCCTATAATCCGAAACAAAATGAATCTGAGCAAGTCAAAGGTTGGCAGCTCATTGATCTAGCAGAAGAATATAAGAGAATGGGAGTGCCAAATGCTAACTGGCAGTTGTCTGATGCAAATCGTGATTATAAGGTAAGTGTTGTAATGGAAACATGTTTTGCTCTGCATATGTTTCTGCTTTATCCTCTGACTCTAATCCTGTCGGAAACAGTCTAATACTATGAAATCACTTGGCTTGCTACATAACTCTCTCCACCTGCCAGTTTTTGCTTAACTCCTTAATCAGTGTGCAATCTCACAACTTTCTAACTGAAGTTTTTTCCAAGGCCTTATTGAGAGAGTATGTGTGAGTGCATGCATGTGTTCTTTGGGATTGTTTCTAGAGTATACTTACCTGTTTGAAGCCCAACCCCAGCAATTCTGGTGCTCTGCAGCTTTGTTACCTCTCTTAACTGAGAGTGATTCTACTTTAGCATTTGCAATGTTGGCTGTGGGAGACAACAGCTGTGGTGGTGCAGCTGATTCCCAGATTAGATTTCATCTTACTTTGTGGTCTGAAATACAAAAAATGAGGGAAATAATTTCAACATTTTGTTTGAAACACATCCTTAGTATTTCTACTAAAGAGTTGCATTCTTGAGAGGTGAATGCTAGTACAGCAGGACTTAGTTGTATAACTTGGATACCAATTTGTAGTACTTTATCCATGGCTTATCTCCTCTTCTGAGCTATTTACATGTGTAAGAGAAATATGTTGGTGTTTATCCTTTGTCTCTTATTTCACTTAACATCTCTCAATAAAACTAGTATAGGCTTTGTGCCTTGCACATAAAATTCTTGTTGTGTATCTGTCTTCCAGATTTGTGAAACCTATCCTAGAGAACTTTATGTTCCCAGAACTGCAAGCAAGCCCATAATTGTTGGTAGCTCCAAGTTCAGAAGCAAAGGAAGATTCCCAGTGTTGTCGTATTATCATAAAAATAAAGAGGTATAGTGTGTCTTCCGCTTAATGCAAATGTTCTGAAAAGTATTTCTCAACACTTGGCAGTAGTTCAGGGTGGGTAAGGAGGTAAGTACAGTGACTTGTATGAGAATGTATAACTCATGGTAACCTTAAATACAGCTGACACTAGTGGTGTCTAACAGGATGCTGAATTAAGCTAAGCCAGTTTAAAAGAAATCCTTAAGTAACCAGCTGATAATCAGTTGAATCTCTCAAAGTTTTTAGAAACTGACCTTTAGATAACTGAAGATAGCTTTTTGTCAAGTGATCTGTCTTCCTTGACATATCAAGAATAAAATCTGTTAGGTCAAAATGAGGGTTAAAAAAAAAAACCCCAATAAAACACCAAAAGAAGAGAGCTGGTTCTTTAAGGAGGAATTTGCAAGGTAAAATAATTAGAGGATGAGAAATAAGATTTTGCAGGGTTTGGTAGAGAGTGGTGTGAAGCAGCATCTGCCTGTCTCTGCTAGAGGGTATTTTTGAAGGGAGAGAAGGATTGTCACCTTGCTGAGTTGAGGAATTTATGAAGGATGAGTGTTAAGCTATTAGATGCGTTTGAAGATAATATCTACTTGGAAGATGCATCTGATGCCTTCTGAAATACAATATATCATTGAAAATGACATGAAAATTAAATTAGATGATAACATACTGTACTTGAAATAGTAAAATCTTTGTTGCAGTAGTAAACACAACCATAATTCATTTCATACGAAGAGAGTAACTTGCTTTCCTAAGTGTATTTTTTCCAGCCTATACTTTTTTGGAATTTTTATACTTGGGGAAAGTCCATTATGTAAACTGGTACCTTGCCCACGTAGATGAGCCTGAAAAAATGTTTTGATTAAACCTTTAGATTTAAGTTGTAGGTACTGTTTGAAGGTCTGCAAGTGATATGCTTAAAAGGTTGGAACACCTAAACTTTTTTCAGCTTAGTGCTGTTATCTGCCAAATGAAACAATTTTTTTCAGTGTCTTTAGAATTATGCAAAGCATTTCAACTACAGGTATTAAACTGATGCTAATTTTTTTTGTTTTCCATGGTAGGCTGCAATTTGCAGATGCAGTCAACCTCTCTCAGGTTTCAGTGCCAGGTGCCTGGAAGATGAACACATGTTGCAAGCCATCAGTAAAGCAAATCCTTCAAATCACTGCATGTATGTCATGGACACCAGGCCAAAGGTATGTACGTCAGGTTCTACAGACTAGCCTCTCTTCCTGAACATTAGGGTACAGGGATACAGTGTAATTCTGAGAAATTTGGAGTTAAATATGTCTTCATCATGGGCAAAAATGTTTTTTAAAGGTAAGGTTAGGCCTCTCTATTCATGTGTTTAATTACTTGCTTTCTTAAAGAAGTTGAACCCCTCTCAGGACACAGCTAGAATTCACTGAATATGCTAGTGAACTTTTGGGAAGGAGCATTTAAAAATACACTTAAAACATAGTTAAGAAGTGAATAGTTGAGTGGGATCCAAGTCATTGTAACTGTTTGAAATTAAATTCATGAAGTGGTGAGCTGTGTTGGAGTTTCTTTTAAAATGGGAAGGAGTACTGTGTTCTATGTAAATGTTCTATGAAAACCACTATTGCTGTCTTGTCGTAGCCAGGAAGAAGTAGGGGAAATTCTGTTGTAGTTTTCTGAGGTCATACTTCATCACTGTCTAATTAAATTGAATTATGTTGAGGTTTTGACCTGTGTTGGAATGTGTGGGGTAACTTTCACTCTTTAGATCCATCTGCATTTAAATTGGTATTCATTTCACTCAAATCTCTGAACACAGGAGCTGGAAAATGAGGATGTAAAGTGAAAATCGTACATTTATTTTGAGCAGTAGGTCAGTCTGACAGACTGAAACTGAGCCAACTGTGGGTTTTTCTTTATAGTTGTAATTTTTATAGCTGCAGCAATTTATTAGCTTCTTACCCCCAAAATCGCGATTTTTAGGATGCCTGGAAAGTGCATGTATGGTTAACTCTGGGTTTTACTCTTTCCTTTTTAGGTTAATTGTTTTCTAGTGTCTTTACTCAGAAATTTTTGTAATTAAGTAAAGGTTTGTTGGTGGGAATGTGGAGGAGAGAGTAGGAAACTATTAAATGCATTATACAGATATGTCAGCTCTAAATATAGACTGCCTGTTGCTTTTGACGTACCATGCCTTTCTTACACTTCAATGCATTCAAGTTGGTTTGCCACAAACTGTTAATTTATTAGAATCTTTTTATAGCAGTGCTCATGTGTGGTTTTTTCCCAGTGTATTCCATTGAAATTGCATTACTTTTGTTTCTTAATTAAGATCTTTATTTCAAGTACTGGTTTTCAGTATTTTTATTTTGCTCTTTTAAGCTTAACGCAATGGCAAACAGAGCTGCTGGGAAGGGCTATGAGAATGAAGACAACTACTCTAACATTAGGTTCCAGTTTGTTGGCATTGAAAATATTCATGTAATGAGATCCAGCTTACAAAAACTTCTGGAAGGTATGTTCTAACTGTACTATAATAGTATATATGAAAATAGGATAAATATTTTTCTGAAGTCTTTAATAATAGCTTACACAAACTGTATTGATATTTCTATATTTTATTCCAGCTCTGTTTAGTACCAGTTTGCTGTGCTCTGTGGTAATGAATTGCCTTAAACCTTTACCTTTAAACTGTGAACCCAATGAATGGAGTTATTTTGAAGAAAATTAACTGAGTGGCACGTATGTCTTGCGTGAACTTGATTAGTATGTCAGTGGCTTGTGGGAAAGACTTCTGTGTTTTCCAGGTATACATGCATGTATACACATGTGTAATATAAATACACAAAATAGCGTGTGTCTATACATACATTTTCATATATAGAATACTGATTCTTCAAGGAGCACTTAGTTCCACAGAATTCACAAAAAGCGTATGGTCTGTACAAAACTTGAGCTCTTTAGCCTGGTGAGCCACTTCTGTGCTTGTAGGTACATCTTAGAGTGTTTGTAGAGAGCGGGGCAGCAGGGAAGTGAACCACTTCACCATATTACTGCTTGCCACCTGGTGGTGAAAATGGAGAGGCAGAAGTCTGTTAAGTAATTCTGTTGATATTTTATTTAGGTAAACAGCTGAAAAGAAATTTAAGACACTTTGTGGAGTCTGAGATTAGATATATTAGGATACTGAGATTAGAGTACAGTGGCAGAAGTCGGGCTTCCACACCAAACAATACATATGTGAGTGCTTGCCTTCTAGAATTATGCAAATATTTCCAGTCATGGAGAAGGCTTACATTTGTATGGAAGCCTATTTTGATGAAGACGTTCTGGCTACGTTGGTCTAGAAATCTTACAGACTAGTGGTGTAGTCTTACGTCACTCTCATTGAGCCTGTATCTGCTGCTAACCTATTCTTCAGGCACTCTGTCTGGAATACTACAGAGCTTTGATAATATGTATTTTTGTGGTTATTCCTGCACGTACTTATTGAAGGGAAAGATGAGCAGTGTGAGCCTGAACTTCAGTTTTTAAGTTTGGCATAATCCCTCTTTCTTTCACTAATATCTTAGTTCCAGAAAAGTAGCTAATAAATCTTGATTTACTTTTTTAAGAGGCCTTCTTCTGTGTTATAATATCTGATGCAGAAGTGTGTGCATCACACAGTTAAACTTTACAGACTTCATATTCCTTCCATTTGACTTAGCATCCCACCAACAGTACTTACTAAATATCTTTCTATAGCTTTCATTAAGGATGGAATATGTTTTAGTTTTTCCTTGTGTGGAGGATTGGTTTATTTAAACTCAAAACAAAATCATGAGTAATGTCTATAGTTGTTCTCCAGGTCAGGTTTTGGGGTGAATGAACACAGTTTTTCTACCTCTATTCAGTCCATATAATTCACTAGAGTTTTGCTGAATGCCAGTCTAGAAGTAGAAGCATCTTAAGGGGTAGAAAGGACCCTTAAAATTTAGGGAGGTATACAATAATTTACTCTTCAGACCCATGTAGAAATGTGCCATCAGTGGGGTGATCAGGAAGGAAATGCTATGAAAGTGGTTCATAGCTTAAAACGAGGAAAATACTGTTTAATTTCTGTGTGCTAACTTCCCCTGGACATGCTGAATTGAATGTTCTCAAATCAGGAATGTGATACCAATGACCCTGTTTGTTCAAGAGCCATTGTAACTGGGACTGTCCTTAGTTTTATTTATAATAAACAACTGTTATTCATTCTTCAGCATGTGTCTTGCTCCTAGGCTCTTTGTCTGTCTGCCTGGTTTCCTTCAGAATCTTAGGATTTCATTTGCAAGCAGAATGTAAGACATGATCCTTCCCAACATCCTTTTGTAATGGGACTACACCATGGAGCATGCTAAGGGGGATTTACAGTCTATTCTTCATCTTGGATTCAACTGTATTTTCAATATCTTGTGTGCAGTGAAACAAAACTTTTCTAAAATAGTTTTCGTCAGTGTGGACATAATGACTCTGCTCCCCTGATGGGCAGACTGCCCATCTATACAACACTAGTGGAAGAATCTTCACATAGACTAAATTTGTGCCTGCGGTATTAAATAAAGTCCTGTTTTTATATATTCAAAAATATAGTATTACATGTCAGAAAAGATTGAACTCTGATAAGCAAGAAAGTTTTGCATATGGCAAGAAATAGCATTTCTGCAGGAAATATTTGAGGAAAAGGCTCAATAATAGCTGCTGTGGTCTGCTGCATGTATTTTGATGATGGATGTATGTTAACTAAGGGTTTTTTTGTGGGTTATGTGGAGTATCTGTATGGGGGATGGGGTTGTTTGGTTTTGTTTGTTTATTTGTTAAAACCAGCCTCTGCTCCCAACCCACTGTGCTCCAGTCTGCAAGTTCTAGTCACTTGTTGAACTGCTGCCCGAAGCATTGCTAGCAGTGCGTATAAGGACAATCAAGCAATGGAACATTGAGGTTTTGGGGCTCGCATGCAGGGCATGTGTTTTTGATGGGATCCATATAGCCAAAACTATCTTGAATGGTAGTTATTGTGAAGTAGCTAAACATCTTAGTGGCACCATAAATCATCTTTGACGCTTTTAGGGACCATAAGGGACTGGAAATGACTTTTTTCAGCATATAATTGTCAATGCAATTGCTTTATTTCATCACTAAGTAGTATAAAAATGTCTGTGTTAATTCACAGAAATGGAAAGTAATTCTTTGGGCTCAACATACGTGTTCTTATCTCTGCCTTGGTTTATAAAAATATAGAAATGTAGCTAGAAGGGGGAAATACTACTGATGAAATATTTCTACCAAGCTGAAAATTCTGATCAAAAGCAGATTTTGACAGCAGTATCTGGGTGAAAGCAAACTGAGGGCTAGAAGCCTGTTTTCTAGCTGGAAGTTTGTGCTTTAAACAATAAGCTGCAGAATGTAGGGGGGAGCAGCCATGAATAGTGCCTCTAGACATTGCCTTGTCTATCCAATCCCTTCCCTGCAGATGTTTGAATTTCCAGATATTTTAATATTTTTAGTTTCTTTCCTTTACCATAGAGTGGTGGACCTGTTTGTGCTGTTGTAATTGAACAGGTGTATGGAACCACTGGTGTAGAGATAGTGTGAGGTAGCTGAAAGGATCAAGTAGCTCTCGGCTGATTTCTTCCATGTGCTAGACATTTCAGAAGCAGAATTCTTGCCTGATGATTCTATCTAATTCAAAGACTGGGGAAAACTATCATAGTTTTTGCTGCTTTTACTGATATTTGCAGACCAACCTTTAAAATTAGGTCTTGTATCCAGGGGCTTCTTGATGTTTTGTTACCTCATTGTGCTATGGTTTGGTATATAGTTTTGTAGATGACAAAGATCTATGGGCTTTAGAAAAGGTGCTGTGATACTTATTTGGAAGCTTGTCTTTGTTATAGCATTCAGCAGCAACTGGCACTATGACTTTTCCTGAGCAATGGGGAGTATACTTGTATAGCTGAAAGCTGAGAAACATGTAGTGCAGATACAGGAAAGCTCCTTGAGGCAGTGGTTTAAGAGTTTATAGCCTTCATTACATCAGGGGACTTGACTGAACAGAATGACTTGGTGAATTTTGTTCTCTACTTTTCCTACTCATAGTCAGAGATAAAGATTATTTTACAGGTGCTGTATGAATATCCCCATTGCTAGCTTTTGGCTACAGAGCCTTTTATTTTCATTTGGGGCCCTCTAGCTTAGAACCATAGAATCATTTAGGTTGGAAAAGACCTTTAAGATTATCAACTCCAACCATTAAGCTTGGTAGAAAATAGGCTTCTGCTGTGGCAGGGGCAGGTATTTTTGCAGATGGCAACCTCGGGTATCTTCTCTTAGAATCACACATAGCTGAAGTTATATTAGTCAGTGACTATTTCTTTTCTTATTGCCGGAAGTTTGTCATGTTTGGACAGTAATGTAACTGTGTGAGCTGCTACTAAAAATCGTACAAGAACCAGGTTATCTCTCTCATTTGTGAATTGGTAAGTATCTGTGTGAGAAAATTTCAGTCTACTTCTACACCTCTTGCCGCTACGCTGCAAGGCATCTTTCCTTTAACTTGTGTTCTTCCCTGCCCTCTCAATTGGCATTATTGTTACAGGATCAAAGTATACTAGGGAAGAATGGTAGAGATCAGTCAGAATTGTAGTATGTCAAGTCTGGAGGTAGACAAAATCTCAATGGTTTTCAGTTCATCACCATGTCCTTGTACTGCACTCACTTTATTCTCTTAAGCAGAATGGAGAAGGTGATGAACCTCTGGCAGTCTGCCTACTCTGAACTGTGTATATTGTCTGGATGCAGCTACTTATTACTAGTAGTTGTAATTTTTAAGTGTTTCTGGTAAGCTTTTGGCATTTGCATTGCCTTCCTTGGTAAGGCAAGAGTAAGGCTCCCTATTGGGGATAACCAGTGTATTTACTTTGAATGTTACTTTGTCAAAAAGACACAAAGATTTTACTCTTGTCATTCATGGTTACTATAGTTCTACAGAGTTGAATTTTGGATGGAGAACAATTTGTAGTACCCCTCTCTTAACCATTTGAGTGGTGGTTTCCTGAAAGACTTCTAATCAAAATATACATTATTAGAAACAATATACAATTATTCTTCTTTCTCCGTTGCAGGGTATAGGTAGCTAACTCTTGGTTTCTTTCAGTCAGTGGCACAAAAGGTTTGTCTGTCAATGACTTTTTGTCTGGTTTGGAGAATTCTGGATGGCTGCGTCACATCAAAGCTGTGTTGGATGCCGCTGTCTTCCTAGTCAAGGTAACTTGCATGCTGCTGCTTTATTTGATAGGAAGTTGACTTGCTACCAGGCAAAATTATGCTTAATATTATGTAATGTGTAAAATGCTGCAATTGACCTTTTTGGAGGTAGATGCTTACTATACACCAATACATCTGATATACTGTTTTAAGTATTACATGTTTCTTTGATTGGAGATGTTAAATATGCCAGCTAATGTTTTGGGATTTTTTGAATGCTGTTTGGTCACCTTATTGGGAGATGAAGGGATCCTTATGCTCCCTGGTTCTTTTAAGTATTTATGAAAGGTGTAACCAGTTTGGAGGTGGATGGAGCAAACTATTATTTAGTGTACCCTGAAAAACAGAACTCCTAGGGCACTAATTGCAGAGAAGCCAAACTGGTTATGGTGACTTCATTTGGCAAGGAAATGGGACTCTATGAAGAATTCAGAGGAACAATTGCCTTTGCCAGGCACCTATGAAGCCAAGGGCTTGACTGAGGGGGGCTCAGTGAAGAAAAAACCTGGATCTTTGTTTTTACTAGGTGAAATAACAAGGAATTACTTTAGCTAAAAGTAGATGATTCTCCTAAAGATGCCCCTCAAAAATATCTGGGCTAACAGGATTTGAATTCTTAGCTGAAGTTAATAAGCATTTCCTAGTCCTTAACTTTTGTGTAGTATAATGATGAACAAGTGGATATCTTTAATGATGTGTTTTTGTTGTTTTGGTTGTTTTAACCTGTTTAGTCTGTAATATGTAGTCTACTTCTTTCTTAGTATGCATTGCAAGGGGTTTTTATAAGTTTAGTTTTATAAGGGGTAGAAGGAGAACTGGCAACCACTGTAGGTGTTCTTGTTACCTTGTGCAAAGATGGTAGTGGGATTTCTTTTCTTTATAAGGAATTTTCTATACTTCCATGCAGAGAAATTCCTAGCTTTCTGATAGTATCAAATCCTTTCCTCATAATAAACATTTTTCTGGCTTTGTTAAATAAAATGGTGAGTTTGGGATAAATGATCTTTTGCATTTATTTACTAAACTTTTACTTCTGTCTAGAATAGAACATTCACTAAGAAACAACTGTGTTTTGCAGGCAATAGCAGTTGAGAGCGCGAGTGTGTTAGTGCACTGCTCAGATGGCTGGGATAGGACTTCCCAAGTTTGTTCTCTTGGAGCTCTCTTACTAGATTCCTATTATAGAACAATCAAAGGATTCATGGTAAGCAAGCTGTTGCATTGTTAAGTTGTTCATTGGTAAATAAAGGATGTAAAGTGTTTGAGTGTGAAAGGGAGCAGTGTAAACATACTGATGCTTTTTTTTTGTAGTTAAAATATAAGATTAGCAGCATATTGATAAATCTTCCTTTTAGAAATACTTTGCTACTGGGAAGAACCATTTATTTAAAATCTAAAAAACTGAGATACAAATAGTGGATTGCATTAGGCACTCTGCAGAAATGTTGTAATGATTGCCTCTTGCATCCAAAAAAGTCCCTTATCTATGATGTATAAGGATTCCAAAGTGCTTATGTGAGATAGTAGATGTACTAAATTACAGCAGCTCTGTGCTTTTATCACTTGTCCCCAAATCAACATTATTAAAATCTAAAAATGACAACTCCCCCAGTGACAGAGACTTGAAGATATTTAAGCAATCTAAATTTCTTCATCTTTCTGTAGAGAGGAAGAAGAATTTCTGTATGATTATTCCAAATTTTTGAGTAGGAAAATCAACAATGTTCTGCAGTGGCAATACAAAGTGTTATGGAAACTCCTGAAAGATAGTACATAAAACTAGTTCCATGTATTGGTTAGAACTAACTGCCACAAATACTACAAGCAACAAAAGTGAAGTTGAGGAGGAATTAGAAGAGGATTCATTTCTTGTGAATAGTGAGAATGTGTGTAATATTTAGGGAAGTAATTTAATCTTTTTGTTTTTTAGTCCTCACTGTCAGTTAGATTTCTGGGAAAACTTCTGCAACAGGCAGGCAGTCCTATGTTCCTTTTGGTGCTTGATAATGTGACTGAAGTGATAAAACAAGCTAGTGTTGATATCAACAAACTTATTGCTATAAAATGTTACAAAGATTATATTGTGTGGTTTTATGTAAACTTGGATAGCAGGAATACAATACTAAAATTTTTCCTATACTTTGCAATTTTTTGCAAGTTGGTTGATAATCTCCTTGAAGTCATAAACATTAGTATGCTTAAAGCGAGCCTGGCTTAACAGCAGTTATCTGATTGTCAACTTGCTAAACTTCTTTACTAGTTTTAGAAATGTGCTTTGAGAATCTCCTGTGAAAGACTTCCAAGAAAATAAAGGAACTACAAAGTGACAAATAGTTGCCCCTACTGTAGTTTATTTGACTCAAATTTTAGATACAATATATCTATAACCTATGGGGTTAATACCATAGATGTAAGATTGAGTAACATTTTACATGAGATTTTGGTTTCTTTTACTCTAGGTCTTGATAGAGAAAGACTGGATCTCTTTTGGGCACAAGTTCTCTGACAGGTAGTTCACTCTTCCAACACTGTAAAATGTATACAGTGAACTGAACTAAGTATTCTTAAAAATAAAAGACAACTTGTGGATGTTAAACTACTGCAGTGTTGATAGAAACTTTGCAATGAGTAAGCTATTTTCAGCAGACAATGCACTTTGTATATTGCTATTTATTCAAATAGCTATTGGATAATTGATTTAATTATAGACATAAATTTCTAGTGCTACTGGTGCCTCATTCTCAGATGTCAGTGACTGCAGTTAGGTCTGCACATATGCATAGACAGTGCAAAACCAATCTAAAGCTACGTCCCAGCTACTTAGGCAATATAAAATACTTAGTTCTGATATCTTTAAAAATGAGTTTACATTTATATTTACTTCTAGTGATGAAGTCACACCTACCTTTAGAAGGCCTTTATGTTAAGAGTTCTGTCTTTTCCCTTGATCTGCCTATCATCAGCTATGACAATAGCCTTGCTGCTATTTACTGCTTATTAATTTGCTTTTAGCTGGTATACTCCAAACATTGACTATGGAGGTAATAGACACAAAGGAACTTAACTGTCTTATGTTGCTCTTCTGTACTGAATACAGATGTGTGATTATTTACAAGTCAGAAAAATAGGTTAAATGTAGACTTATTTCTATTAAAAAATTGCCCCAGTTCTCAAAGTTAGGTGCTTAATCTCCAAACCAAAGCTAGTGTCAAACTAATGTGCTGTCATTTAAAAACAAGTGCAACTAAGACTTTTTGATTTCTAACTTAAACTGGTTTCAATCTGTTTATGAAATCTTTTTCAGGTGTTGTCAGTTGGATGGTGATCCAAAAGAGATCTCACCAGTGTTCACCCAATTTTTAGAAAGTGTGTGGAATCTGACCGAGCAGTTTCCACAAGCCTTTGAGTACAATGAAGCTTTCCTCCTTCAGATCCATGAACATGTCCATTCATGCCAGTTTGGTAACTTCCTTGGAAACTGCCAAAAAGAGCGAGAAGAACTAAAGTAAGCAGACATATTGTAATGTATCTTCTGTTTATTCTGGCAGACTAAGAACTCCTGTGAATCTTTATTTTAGGCTCTGAATAGAAATAGAGACAGGACTGGTAGTACTGAATATGTTGAACTGCATCAGGGAACAGCAGTGCTTCTCGTGCTTTTGCACACTGAAGACAGTCTTTCTAATTCTGGGAGAAAATCCCAGAATGGATTTTAAGCCTTAACATGGAAAGTTAAGGCTTCTTTTTCCCTCTTTTTTTTTTTTTTTTTCCCCCTAAAAATAGGTAAGCTTAAGTTTACTAGTATCACTTCATTCCCTCTCCCAATCTATTCTTAGGTAACCTTAAAATTCTTTCCTGCTCAAGACTAATTACTGTCAGTTAGAAGTATTAATAAGATGTCTCCTAATGCTTTCAGTTGGAAAAGTTCTGTAAAGTTTTCATCAGTTCATCTATGTCTTAAACTGTATTTTAAAAGCATTTATTGCAACTAGGCATAACTCGCCCAGCATAAGCAGTAGTACTCCTAAAACTGACAATTCTATCCAACATTAGCATATGCCAGGAAGAAGTTGATTTTACTAAGAGCTATTAATTCAAGATTTATAAGTATTTCTGGTAACTTTTTTAAAAAAAGTTAAGATCAATTTATTATGTTGAGTTGAACAGCTTCTGTCTTTTGCTTGCAGTCAGTGTCTTGACCTTGATCTCTTCTTGCTTTAAGATTAAAGCAGAAGACATACTCCTTGTGGCCATTCCTTTTGGATGAACAAAAGAAATACCGGAATCCTCTGTATAATCCAGACTTTTCTCCAGAACTAACTCTTTTGGAGCCTAATACAGTATCATTCAATTTTAAGTAAGTTTAAATTATATACAGTACCTCTTCAATTTTGTCTTCATGCTGCATAGTTAAAACTGTCTGCTTCATGCAGGTTTTGGAGAAATATGTATCATCAATTTGATCGAAGTATGCATCCCAGGCAATCTGTGTTCAATCTTGTAATGAACATGAGTGAACAAAATAAACAACTGGAGGAAGACATTAAAGAACTGGAAGCTGTAAGTATTACAAAATAAGCATGTGTACTTGTGACTTGTTCTTCAAATTCACATTTATAGTCTGTAATAATGCTGCTAGCTTTCACATGAATGTCACTACTGTATGGCCTAGCAGTTAATTCTGTGTAATGTTGACTTTGACTTTCACTGTATGCTTCCATGCTGAAGGCCAGACTATGCAGCCAATGTTTTGCTCTTAGGCACAATTTGTTTTGCTTTACTGATGAACTGTATTATGTAAAAGTGCTCCTACTATCAAAGCATTACTGAAGATGGCTTAATGTAGGTTAAATTTATGTGAAACTTATCTTAGATAACAAGGTACCTATCATAGTACAGCTATGTTGCTAAACCAAGGAGACTGAAAATGTTTTATTTCCATTATAGCTACTAAAATGGAAGCAGTATGTATTGTCCTTCTCTTAATTTCATATGCAGGTGCATGCTGTTGTAAGTCGCCATAATTATGGGGCATATACATTGTAATGTTTACTTGAAGACAAGGCTAAATCCAGAGATCAGATTTCTGTAAACGACTTCTGCTAGGTGCTATGGTAAAGAGCCAGGAAAGACTGAACAGTGTATCTCACTTTATTCTAGGATGCCTTTATCAGTGGCTCTTAATTGATACTTCATTTTAGTCAGTTAAGGTGCTGAAACTTCAGAATAATACCTTTCAAAAACACAAAAGTCTTCTAATTATCAGTTTTACTTCTTTGTGTGGCTAGAAATGGTAACAACTTCTGTATGTTATGTGGGAGGGGAGGGAGGGGAAGTACAGCTTTTCTAGGAGGAAAGGTTTTATTAAACTGATCCTACTATAATGTAATGAATGCAGGTCACTTAAACTGTTTCAAATCTTAATTGTATATTTAAAAGCTTTTATACAATTGAAGCAGCAAGATGAAAACTCAAGATGAAGCAAGCTGAAGAATAAGCAAGATGTAAAGTGAAGTCTCAGTTTTTAATTTTCTAGAACCTTGTTCC
This sequence comes from Fulmarus glacialis, assembly GCF_000690835.1. NCBI lineage: Eukaryota > Metazoa > Chordata > Aves > Procellariiformes > Procellariidae > Fulmarus > Fulmarus glacialis. The sequence continues at coordinate 21,551 of NW_009211943.1, forward strand.
AAGGTGTTAACTTCACCTGAGCCCACACTTCTCACTTGAGTGATGAAGTGATGTAGTTGTTTGAAATCTTGATGTAGACTTTCCTACTGCTGTTTCCATCTTCAAAAAGTTGGTGTCAAGAGACACCAAAGTTTTCTAGGCTCAGTTTCAGTTCTAAGAGAGCACAAACACATCAACAAAAAAATCAGTTCAGTTAACTACTTCAAGCTCCCAGTTACTGGGTGAGACTGTTTGAATTTAAAAAAAAAACCACAACCCCTTAATCCAAATCTTTCTTCTTCTTTTGCTCAGTGCTTGCAGGTTAGGTCCTTTCCTCCAGTCCTGCTTTCTAGTTGACATCTTTTAGTGTATTCCTGCATTTGAACAAATTGTATTGGCATTTTTCAGATCTAAAGGAAAAGTCTTTTAGAAGGTTTTCAGGAAGGACATAAGGGCTTAGGTATGAATCTGCTCTTTGTCTTTGAGACTCATGGTCTACTGCTGACTTCTGCTTGCTAATAGTACCAAGGCCTGTTTTCCTTTGCCTGTGCTCCAGAAAGTATTCCCATCTTGATAGCAACCAAACAAGGGGCAAGCCTGGAAGAACCTCTCCTTCTCTACAGACATTGACAGACAACCTTTCTGCCTTCTGCTCAGCTGCAAATTTTAAGCATACAGTGCTTGTAGCATCTGCTGTAAACTGTGGGGAAAAATGTATTATCCAGTGGCCTAACACTTAATAATACTGTTACATATCTAACCTAGGGTATGTAATACAGGGTTCTGCAGATGCCGAGTTGACCAGCAAAAGAAGTGGATTCACTTCCTTTCAAAGCAGAATATTATCAGTAAAGCAGTCATGCTCACTGTTAGTAACTATTCTCTGTATTTCAGAAAATAAAGCGGAGAAATGGGCAGTCAGATGCAGTCCTTGTGAAGGAACATCAGCAGTCTGCGCATCCTGCACCCATGGCACTGAAGACCCCTCCGTGTTTCAAGAAGGAGCAGCCACTGATCCCTGTGAATGATGCTGTGAGAACTATAGAGGGCAGCAACACAGCAGACAATCGCTACAGTGAATTTGTGGCAGAGTTCTCAAAAGCTGAGCCTGCTGTTGTCAGCTTGGAGTACGGAGTGGCCAGGATGACCTGCTAATTAAAATTTGGCACTGTGCTCCTCTTCTAGATTGATTGAATTGAGGTGGATTATTTTGAGGATGGGTCTGTGCTGCATGACCAAAACATGATTTGTGTATCGGCAAGTTTTGTTAACGTAGACTAGAACAGCATGCTAGTTGTCAAGTGTTTTGCTGTTCTTTTAAGAAAAAAAAAGTGTAGTTGTGTTTTAAAAGAAATAGGGGCATTTGGTAAGTAGTGACTAAAAATCAAGGAATGGTATGTCTTTGGACTTAACTCAGTTTGCACTAAATTGATTAAAACTGTAATATTACTTTATTTGGTATAGGAAAACACAGGTGGTCTTTCACAGATTGATTTTATTTGGGCAAGAAAACTTGAACTTTCTATTTTAGGAACCGAAGCTACGTGTATATATCGCATAACATATGAATATGTATACCCTTGTTTAATGTCACCCAGTAATAACTTTCAGTGTGTTAAGTGCCATGGAAAAGTACAATATATTTCAAATCATAAATAGTTGGCCTTAAACCTGTCACAATGATATTGTTGTCCTTTATTATTGCAGTCTATCTGGCTCTGTTTACATTGTATTTGCTCAAATTGTTATTTCCTTAAAACAGGACTGAATATAAGGAATGAAGCATACCTAAGCTGGCACAGCCTTTCGGCAAATAGCTATATGAATGTTAACTTATCACTGAAGACTGTTCTTTCTTCCAATTCCTCTGTCTAAAATGTAATAGATTGGCCTGATTTTCTTCTCTGGCAGCTCTGTAGATTGAGCATCATTGAAGCTACAATTTGTGTCTTACAAGATATTTAAGTGTAGAGTAAAAAGAGTAAAACATGTCATGTAAGAAAACAAAACTTAACCAATTACTGAATTGTCAAGTTCATTCAGATTGTTTACTGTGTGCTGTGCAGTTGTTCAAGTTACAAGAATGGAAGCAGAAGTTTTGGAAGTGTAGTCTACTGACATTGTTCCCAAGTATAAAAAAGTCATTCATGTGTCTGAAGCTTATGAGAAACTGAGTGCCTCCTAAATGTTTTGTTAGAAGAAAATTTTCATTTTTGGTGAAACCCCCTTCTCATCTTGTAAAAACTTGTCCAACCTGTGCATATTTTAAGTAATTTCAGTACAGTCTGGAGACTCTTATGTAATTGGAGAGAGGACAAAAACTTCTTCTAGCAGGATGCAGTAGAGATCATGGGACATAAGAAAAAAGGGGGAAACTTACAATTTGTAAGCTTAATTATGTATCTGTAACCTTCTAGTAAGGGGGGAGGTTTTTGCTGAAGTTTGTCTCATGATGGATTTTCTGAGTAGATAACAGAATAGGGAAGAAAAACGCCGCTTCCCAGTTCATAGAGGTATAAATTATAACTTTGGGTATTAAGATCCGTAGGTATGATGTTAGATTAATGCTACTGACCTTTTATCTTTGGATTTAAATAACTTTTGATTACAAATGAGAATGAGTTTATTCTCATCCTAATCCCTGAAGTCTGTTTTTTTAAAATTGCTGGTTTGCCACACACAATTTGACATAATTGGCAGCATTTCCCTCTGTACCATATTGGATCCAGGACTCTATTAACAAGGCCAGTATAGGTCATGATCAAGTTGCACTTGTGAAGCTGTCCGGGAGAAATTAACTGTGACTCCTGTATTTGAGTATTAATTCACCTGTTTCACTAATTTTTTAAAAGCCTATAAGTGTAAATAAAGGTTTGTGAGTATTTTTATTCCCAAAGATGAGAGTATAGTGTCATCTTGAAAATACACTATCCAGTCATTTTAACACATTTAGAATTTCTCCACTACAGGTTTTGATAGTTTCACGCTTGCACAGTGGTGCCTTACAGGGTTGCAGCAAGAGAGGTTTTTGTGCCTTGTTATTTATTGTCTCCCTTTCTCCCTCACTTTCTGTATCAACTTGGTTCTGTAGTTTTCCTTTGGAAAAACATCTTGTATATTAAGCTTGTGTTGTATCACAGTAGTGACAAATTTATCACTGACAATATAGATAAGTGTTATCAATTTGCACTTTGTTTTAATACTTAGCTGCTCTGTTATGCCATGTACATTTTCGTATTGTTTAGAGTTTATAGGCTCAAAGGATTATATTAAGCTTTTTTGCAAATATTGTTGTAATGTTGTTTTTACTTGAACAGCCATCTGAGTACCCCTGTATACAAGGCTTTTAAAGGGAAGATCTGTTATCTGTTCCCTTTCAGTACTGTTAAAATGAGTTTATTTCAGTCTTCAGGCCCTTTTTATTGGCAGAGTTTACTTCCTAGCAAAAGGAATCGGGATGCCTTTTTATTTTAAATCAAGGTAGGCATGTTAGGTGAGCTTTAAAATGCTATAAAACTATCTGCTCAAGCACGGAACCTGTTTCTTCATCCAAAATACAGTACTTCCTGATCTGAAGTAAATATTTTATCCCCGTTAATATGTGAATAGAGTTTTATAAGGCTGTTTTGTAGAGCAGCCTTCTGATAAAGTCCAGATACCTCTGCCAACTCAGCCCCCAGGGTCACCAGTGAGAAAAGTTCCTGCAGAGAGGCAGCTGTCTCTTCTCATTTGCTGTTTAGGCTTAAGCCAAAACTACCTAAAGCACATGGGACCTGTGGTGAAGTAAATAAATGGTAGCGAAGTGAGCTCCAACAGAAAGCTTGGCAGGGTGGCTGGGACTCAGCACAGTGGGGCTGTTCTGTGCCCTTCAAGAAGGGTTTAAAAAACATCAAGCAAGTTGACTGAAAAACTGTGGCAGAAGCTTTCTGGGAGCAGAAAGAATTTTAATTCTTCTTTCAGTGGATGAGTTTTTCTTCATCATGAACATGCTGCTTCAAGAGCAGTTACAATACTGAAAGGTGCCTGGTACGGCTCAAAATAATGTGCAGAACTCTTTCTCTTTCAAGCTGCGGTGTTAACATGTAATTGGTGCACTCATCAGTTGCTTGGGAATATAATGTCCCAGATAGAAGGTTGCTATGGTTGAGTCTGCTCCACTGGTTGCAAGACTTTGGCACCTGTCAATTCTGTGCTTCATTTTGAGAAGGTCTCAGTAAACTCCTTGGGTTTCTATGTTTTGTGCTATGCTTGATCTTTTTTCCAATCTGAATGCTATAAAAGAGAAATAATTCCTTTTAACTAACCAAGCTGATAGTCTTACCTGAGCAAGTAAAACTGATTCCACTTTGTACTCCAGGCAATTTAAAATATTTATTTCACTAGTACCAAAAGTGTTGGGCTTATTTTTGGGAGGCTTGCTATTGTCATAATGTATTCTTCAATACAAGTTTAAATATCCAACTGTTTGTTTTGTAGGATAACTGCCAAATCAACAGACTAAGAAATTAATTAAGCAACACTGAACTGAGCCTGTGTATTTTCCACACATGTCAAATTACTGGTGACCTAAATCTAGGGCAAAAGCCTGAAGCCTGGAGAGTCCATTTAGAGAATTGGAACAGCAGTCCTTCCATAAAACCGCACATCCCTCTGTGGAACAAATGCCCTAATATAATGTTCTTTTAGAGGGAAAGCTATCACAAATCAAGCTGTGACAGTTAGATGTGTCTCTTCCTCAGAATAAGCACCCTGGAGAATGCCTTGCTGGGAAAGGTGAGGTGTTCTTCCTCTGTAGCTTCTTCCTAAGGCCTTTTGATAAAGTAACACATCAGCAAATCTCTGAGAACGTGCTACTCCTGTTCTGGTAAACTAAGGACATAACTGGATGCACAGTTGGGCTGAAGTGGGGCTGGGGTAGCTTGGCTTAACTTCTGTCCTCTTAAGGAAGTGACATAAATAATATAAAGAAATTCAATGTTAAAATAGCACAGGGCACATGCTATCAACGTCTGTTCTTCAGAGTCCTGCCCTGCTCTTGAGCAAGTGTGGCTAGCATGAGGGCCTCACATAAGCATGATGATTGCTTTCTAGTTAGTTTCAAGATAATCTGATTTCAAACTAGATCATCCCTCCATCATCCCTCCACAGTGGTAACTTATAGGTCAGAACCTAAAGGTTGCTCTTAAAACTCTTCTTTAGTTTCTAATAGTTCTAAACCTGTAGCTGATTATAGACTTAAGTATACTGGTTGTGAAACCTATATTAACCTTTAGGATTAGATGTTTAGATTAGACTGAAGTCTGTTTTAACTTGCTTTCACCATTTATGCCACACTTTAAGTGTTGCTTATTGTGGTGCTTGAGATCTGTCTTTCACATGTAACAAGCTTCTTAATGCTTTGGATGTGTCAAAAACCTGGAAGTACTGTGATTTTCTTCCACTATTCTGAAGGCTCAGATTACTGAACAGTATGGGTGGGCTTATGTTTGATCTAGTTAGCTGAACCTGCCTACATGTTAAATAGCATTGAAAATCAGCACGGCATCATAATTCAAAGGCGTAATTTCTGTATGCACAATAGGCTTAAGGAAGAGGATGTAGCTGGGACCCTTGTCACAGCATGTAGCAAGGAACAGGACCCTGCTGGGGTATGACTCATAAAAAGTAGAAGCAGTAGAGCTGTTTTGATGTCCAGCAGCAGCTCAGGGACTTGAGGTGGAAGGTCAGAGGCATGCTGCTTCTGAGATCAGTTTCCAGGTCCCAGAGAATTCAATGACCTCGTCTATTAAACACTTGTAGTTGAACAATTCTGCACTGGCATCAAGCAACAGAAAATATATATGGATCTGTGTTTCTTAATCAACTGGCTTCAAGTAATAAATGCCCTGGTGGTGACTTTGAAATAGGGGTGCACTATTTTGTTTATTCTTGTTTATAGTTTAACTCTTGAGGTCAGTTGTATACTGTTTATAATTAAGTGGGATTATAGTTTTTGACAAGTTCTATAAAAGTCCTTTCCGTCTTAATGACAAGGTTAGCATGTACATATCTCGTGCTTTGTATCTCTGCATATATTTCTGTTGAATGCTTTTCTTGCAAGTAGGCAGTCTTGGTGAAGTCCCATGCCGCCCCACAAAGGCATTCCTCATTACCTAGCATTACAGATTGGTTTCCTTGCCCTATCTTACTGTTGCTCTTCAATCTTACAGTTTATCTTTACGGCTGTCTCTTGGCAATGTCCCTTAACAAACATCAAAGAAAACGGGTTTGTTGTTTTTCTGTCTCTCAGGGATTTTTACCCCTGAACTAGTGAACTTGAAAAATACTGCTTATTCTCCCTTTCAGGGCTTCTGAGTGCCTGTTGACTTCCACAGTCAGTTTACTTACACATTTTAACTTCAGACCTGGCTATTTAAAAAAAGAAAAAAAAAAAAAAAAAGTTGGATGTGGCAACGGGGGGAAAAAAAAAACCTGTTTTCATTGTAATGTATCTGGAGAGACTGGCTGTTTCACTAGCATTTATTGCTCTGTAACACTCTCTGTAAAAGTCACTATCTGTGTGCTGGGATCATGCTTGATGTATATTCCTGAAGAAACTTTAGCAAATGGAATTTTGTAATAAGTATTTTATTTGTACGTGTTTTGAAAATCCTTAAAGCTTAAAATAAAATGATCTTAATATTGCCAATCTAACTGGGCATTAAATAGTCCATTTATAATAGCAGTGTATGAACATTAAACATATTGAATAAAATTTTCATTTTATGGATGAATCATATCTGATAGACTGTAGAGTACAGAAATGACTTGGCCTATTTATTAGTTTCTTGAATGATCCTGTAACTTTTAGATATGGGAGACTGGCTCAGCTTCATGTTACTGACTCTAGACTGCTAGGCTATTAATTACAAATGCTATTCTGTGCTTAATTTCAGAGTTAAGTGTCAGGAGAAGAGAACTCTGTGTTTACTTAGTATTACCATTACTCCATAGTTGGTAATCCAGATTAGTGTTTTCAACAGCTCCAACAAATCTGGTTAGGGGATTGGAATAATTTTCTGAAAACATCAGGTTCTCTTCTCAGTGACTTTTCCATTAACTACTAAGAACTGTTTTCTTTAATTCTTAGTTCTGAGGCTTCTTAGGACTAGATATTGGTATTCTTCATTTAGTAAAGATAGCAATTGTTTTTTGTCATGGTAATAAAGCTCTCCCTAACTACAGCTTGCTACACAATGTTCAAGCTTCTTCCAGCAGCATTTTGCTCATACTTACTTCACCTACATCCAGCTCCATCTTGATCTGCACTGCGAATATGGTTTCTGTTCATAGTACAGATAGAAACTAATGTACTGTAGCATTGGACAATGCAATGTCGTGATCTTTATTACAGAATGGGACCCTCCTGCTGTAGGTAGATGCAGCTGAAAAGGCTCTCTTCAATCCGTTAGAGGTTTTTGAGTGGCTTCCTTTCAGGTAGTATGCTGGAACTACACTGTGGGAGAATCCAGTTAGTATCATTAAGGGGAAAATGTCAAAACTCCTGCTAAGTCATAGCAGCATGATTTAACCATGTGCCACAACAATCGTAACATCTGTCAGTTAGGTTCTGTATCCAGCGGCAGCAGCTGCTACATGAAGTGCATGAACATGTTCACATCCACTAGCGTGTGGATGCTACTGGATGTAGTGGAAGTGCGGAGTTTCCTAAGTGCAGAGTTTCCTAAGCAGTGGAGGGAAAAGCAACGTTTAACTTCAGCTCTTACTATAGCCTAGAGACTGGTTAATTTGTTATTGACTGAGTGCAGGGAGCATTCATTGCCTCACTTGTCTATAACTACAACCTGCCTAAGTTTAGGTATGACTTGGAGAGTGCATGCTTAAACTGACAATAGACAGCATGTGTGAGAATTAGCTGGCTACTGTGCAGAATGGTTGAAGAGAAGCAAGAAAGACATGAAAACTATAAAAAGACAAAAATGGAAATGGATATGTTGTTGTTGACCTTTGTGATGTCCACACTGGGCTGTGGGGAGGAAGGGCTGATATTGCAGTGGCTTGAGGGCTTCGATGCTGGCTGAGCTAGTTCCAGAATTTGATGCAAGATTGAGTGATCCTAAAAATGTTGCTGTCTGCTTTGTGTTTATTTTCCACTCCCTGAAGCTGCCCTAGGTAAAACACTAAAGGTGCCTGTGTTATTGCAAGAATATGGCTTGGCAGAGGACAGGGCTGTTCCCTGAACATTCAGGAGTGTGGATGTTGTTCAGAAATGTTCCTTAGCTGTGACAGTAGCTGCTCTGGCTGTGTCCCTCTGTGAAAGACGAGACTGCTGCAGCTTAGTGCTCTGAGATTCATGTGAGAATGCTTTAGTGGGGGAAACTCCCTCAGTGATTGGATCCTTTATTTTCTGATCCCACTTTAAGCTTTTAGTAAACTTGTTTTTAGTAGTATGCTGGTGGAAGAAATGATTCTTAATAAACAAAATGCTTGCTTTTCTGCTCACTTGCTGGACTTCGCATGTGCACTGTCTTTCTAATGTTCTAGGTTATCTGGTGACATGCAAGTGTCCCATTAGTCAACAAAATCTTCAAGAAGTCAAAGTGTAACTACCATGATAGGATAATAACTTTGATTACTTTTTTCTCTTGAATGTGATAAGGACAGCACATGAGCAGGAAAAATGTTCCAATTGCTATTATATCATTTATTTGAATGGCTTTTAAATGCTCTTTGTGAGTGCAGGAAATGTCAAAGGAGACTACTGACAGCTGTTATGAAGCATACTGAAAAGGAATGATTAGTGGAAGAAAAAGGATGAATGTTTATGCATATGTTAAATCTACATTTAGGGAGGGCTTTGTTTTGTAACTCTACTTCACAAGTGATTTAAATCCCAGTGTGAAAGCAGCTAAAATGGTAAGAGGTGTGGTTAGTAGTGTCTCAGAGAAGCGTGAGCACTTAGTGCCTGGTGTGGTGCTTTATCATAGAATCATTAAGGTTGGAAA
>NW_009211944.1:0-3003 GCF_000690835.1 Fulmarus glacialis
ATTGACAAACATCTGACGGCCTTTCTGTGCTGACGAAGGAATAAAAGGCAGAGGTTACAGCTCACAGAGCGCCACTGGCAACCAGTTCTGGCTAAGGCCAAAAGATAGAAACAACAGTGCAGGTATTTGGCTTTCTAAAGTTATTGCCCAGTTGTAATTGAACTACTGTTCAGAAGTCTGTCAAAAGGATAATATTGAATAAATAAGTTAGATTGTAGAGATTGTAGATGTGCTAAAATAAATGTGAAGTCAAGAATGGGCTAAAATGCTTGCACCCAGAAGGATCAAGTGTTCAGAAGATAGGAGCCAAATCAAGATTTGATTCCTTCCTCTGGAGGAGGGCAATTACCACAAGTGAACTCTTGGCATTGAGTAGGCACCGAAACAATGAGTTTGTGCACACACGGAGATACTGTTGAAGCTTCCATCTTTGAGAGGGAAGGGGTAAGTTGAGGGCTTGCTCAACTGAGAGCTTCTTGCTTGAGGGCTTGCTCAGCTGAGAGCAGGCCACAGCTGGAGTTTTCACGGTTTAAGGCTCTGGCCGCTCACAGATAGACTTAATGGATAAGCAAGAGACAAAGCGCAGGGGCCCAGGTGAAGTGGGCTGCAAATGGACTGGCAAGGGAAAGTTTGGGTGCAGAAAGAATCCTTCCTTCAGGACTTTTTCATCTTGGCCACAGCTTGGGGTCCTTGTATAAGGGTCAGCCCCTGGCTATGGTTAGCATTACATTTATGAGAGACAAAACCCAGTGGCATGTATGGAGTGAAGCTGCAAAGGTAGTGCCAAAGGGAAGTTTAGCCACAAAGACATTTCCCTTAACAATTTTTTATTTTGGCCATTTTTAAAATTATTATTATAATTTTTATTTCTTTGAGGTCTTAGGGGAGAGGCTTAGCACATGCCTTGGGTTAAGGCTAGGGTTTGAGTTCTGAGACAAAGCCTAGAGGTCTAGGTGGAGCAGGACTGCAGAGAAGCTCCAAGGGAAGGTTTGGGCTGCAGAAAGTGGGTTCTGGGCAATTTTAGGGTTGGAAGAGGGATGGTTCCTAGTTGTGGTGGATCTGCAAAGGGGCTGCTTAGGAACAGTTTGGTCTGCAGAAGAATAACCCTGAAAGACTTTCAACAAGGCCATGTTTGAGTTTAGGCCCTGGGCACATTGAGGGTGAGGAGAGAGACAGTTGTAGGGGTCTATCTGGAGTGGGGCTGCTGAGGAAAGGTCTGGGCTGCAGAAGGAGTTCTCTGGGGACTTTTTTATCTGAACCATGTTTGGGGCTGTCTGGTGTTAAAGCTCTATGCACTTCTAGCATTAAGGTTCAAAGACAAAGCCTAGGGATCTAGGTGAAGCGGGGCTGCAAATAGGCTGCCAAGGAAAGGTGTGGGCTGCCAAACCAGTTCTTTCCTCAGAACTTCTTCGTCTGTGCCACAGTTTGCGTCTTCTGGGCTTAAGGGCTACCTGGCCACTTTTAGGGTTAGGATTAGAAGAGAGACAAACCTGAAGGGTTCTGTTGTGGTGGGGCTGCAAAAGGGCTAGCAAGAGCAGGTTTGTGCATCACAAAGAATTCTCCCCTGAGAACTTTTCCATCTTGGCTGTGGTTTGGGGTCTTTGGCTAAGGTCAGCCCACAGTTAAGGTTACGGCTAGGCTAAGGTATATGGTTTATAAATGTTATAAAGTCCTGGTGTGAGTTGTTTTCAGGGCAGGTGTTGGTAAGGATTTGAAATGGGAAGTATTGGGATGAAGAAAGAGTCTCCCCTGTGAAGGAATTCAGTCCCAAGACATCTTAAACAGAGGATGAGTAGTATAATAAATCTTCTGTTTCAGGAGAATCTTATCAGTGCCCAGTTACGCAGGACTTCATCTGGAACTCATCCCTCTTTATACGCTGTTTGTTTGGAATCAAAACTTAACTTTCCAGTTTCTGGTCAAGGCAGAAACTTCATGTCCTAACTGTAAAAGGTCAGTGATATGACTCCTGATAGCTGGCATTCCCCATCTGGCCCATTCAGACAGTGTTCTCCAGACCATTTGACCACTGTTCTAACCATAATCTATCCATTAACCAATAACATGTCATTCTTCAGGGTTTCTCACATTTGCCGTGAGGCCTACAATAAACATAACCTGATACAATCAATATGCCTGGTAACAGGCAGTGTTTATAGCAGTGTATTAAGCACCAACATTTTTTGTACAGTGATCCGGAAAAAAAAAAAGATGCACATTACCCGATTAAAGTAACTTGTATTGCTATGTTTTTCCTTGTCTCCTTTTCCTCTGCTCCTTGGCACATATTTTGTGTTTGCCTTAATCTAGATACTTGTCCTGGTTTCGGCTGGGATAGGGTTAAATTTCTTCCTAGTGCTGTATTTTGGATTTAGTATGAGGAGAATGTTGATAACACACTGATGTTTTCAGTTGTTGCTGAGTACCCTCCTAGTCCAAGGACAGCTCCCATGCCTACTGACTGAGCTAGGTACTCAAGATGGGAGGGAACATAATCAGGACAGCCAGTCCAGCTGGCCAATGGAGTATTCCATACCATGTGACGTCATGCTCAGTATATGAATGGCAGGTGTGATCGAGGAAGTACCGATCGCTACTTGGTTATCGGTCAGCGCGGGTGGTGAGCAATTGCATTGTGCATCACTTATTTTGTATATTCTATCCTTATTATTTTCCCATTTCTGTTCTATTAAACTGTCTTTATCTCAACGCACGAGTTTTTCTCACTCTCACCCTTTCGATTCTCTGCCCACCCCACCGGCGGGGGCAGTGAGCGAGTGGCTGCGTGGTATTTGGCTGCCTGCCAGGTTAAACCATGACAGTCCTTTTTGGAGCCCAATGTGGGGCTCGAAGGGTTGAGATAACGATAGATCTGATCAAAGGGTGTTAAAGCAAGATTGTTATAATCATTCGTTATATTGATTGGTCACAGTGTTGATTTATTGGCTCTCAAAGTTGTGGGGCTGGTTCTCGATGTTGGCTTATGTAATACCTTGCTTGCAG
>NW_009211945.1:0-2722 GCF_000690835.1 Fulmarus glacialis
GTGTGTGTGTGTGTGTGTGCGTGTGCGTGCGCCTGTGCCTGTGTTTCGCCCCGTTTCAGATGGAGCGATCTCCCCCTGCCGGGCTGCATCTCCTGCACTGCAAATTAAAAATACAAAATCTAACCCCATACACTAATGAGAGATGCTGTTTTTTAGGCAAAAGGATAAGGGTTGTCTGTAAGATTGCACTTCAGTCCTATGTGCACAGAAATAGAGACAGGTCCTTTGCTTTGCAGAACTCAGCTTGAAATAAATGTCACCAGATATTGTTGTGCCCAAGGACCGGAGTTTTAAAAACCAGTCCTTGTACGTGTTAGTGGGCTTCTACCCTAAACCTGGGGGGCTGGATATTGCAATTTTAATAAAAACTACATTCCGTGATAAAACGTATCACATTTTGGTTCTTTTAAAGTTTGCAGTGGGATGTTAATTATTTCACGTCAATATGTTGTAAATGTGAAGTCTGAACAGTAAGAAACGTCATTCCTACATACAGTTTCTCAGTATTTCCAGATATCTTGAGGAACAAGATCGCCAGAGCATGTGTTAATTGTAATCATTTACTGCCATACAATATGAAGTCCTAATCCTACACGAAGCTTCTTCCAGAGAGAGTCCTGAATGACGTGAGGTTCCCTGTAGCATCAGGGCCCAAACATGAGCGTATTGCTGCAGTGCATCTCTGTGATGTAGATGAGGTCATAGGGAAGAGAGAAATATTTGTGAAGTCAATACAAGTGTAGGACACAGCATCTGGGTGAATCACACTCAATATATCCGTAGACTGCAGGCTCTAGATGATAATATAATCAGACATTATTAGGTCTGAATTTCTATCGATTTTCTTTTGGAACTGTCTTTAGAAACACTTTTTCTTTTTTAAAAGCCTTTATGCTGACCATTATCTCCTCATAAATTTTTTTTTTCCTTAGTCTGCATTTATCATCCTTTGGCACTACCTTGCTGTTGTTTATACCTTAACAACTGCTGGTTGTCCTTGTCTCTTCACACTTGTTCCTCAGCTCCTTATGTTTCCTAGGGGAGAGGTGGGTGACTGCAATGTCATTTCCCTTAGAAGGAGAAAACCTCAACCTCGTTTAGGTCTCTGTGACCCAGTGTCTGGAGTGTTTGAATTATATTCGTTAGGAACTTCATGCCTCACACTTTCAAGTGCCAGATTCAAACCTCAGAAATGCATGCCTTCCTCGTGGGACCAAACCTCTTCTCTTTGCTTCTCTTCCTTGTCTTTGACACATTTTCATGGATTTTTTCTTTTAACGCACGGAGGAATAAATATTGTGCTCAGTTTCATCAGGCTGTAACTGGAGAGGGGAAAATACCTACTTTTCTGGCTTCGTTGAGCTCTGATTTGCTTTTCATATGGGAGTTTTGAGACCTCCACCTTCCGCACATGGGTCTGTTCTTCATGTGCAGGAAGATTTCACTAGCCTGGCAGGAGCATCTGTCCATCTCACAAGAGTCCTCGGAGAGGAAGCACAAACAACTTAAAGAGGACTTAAAAGAGGACTTCTGGACTTCCTCAAAAAACTGTCTCCAGCAGGCATGAAGTCTTGGATATCTGGAACGACCTTCAGCTGTCTAGACTGTACTAATGAAGTTCAGGAAGGGTCTCAGAATACGTGGAGGGAGCTGAGCAAACAGCATGGTTCTGCACAGCTATGGTTCCCCAGGAGGGGGAACCTAAAATATATTGTTAGTGCCTTGCTTCTATGGCTCTTTGCCATCACACCTTTTTGCTTCTTTTCTGATATTTCTATACGGCTGTCCCCAAACCTGCTTCTCCATCTGTGTCTTTTCTGTGCAAGAGCAGAGAAAATAATGGAGAGAATAATACCTTCTTTCAGGAACAGGCTGCTGTGAATTTATGGATCACAGTTAGCATTAGGGTTGTCAGCAAAGTAGGTTTTTTACACAGACAGTCCAGGAACTGAGGGTCTTTATCCTGGTCACAAGGGCTACAGGAACAACCAAAGCTAGCAAAAATGCTTCTCGTCTTCAGACTTGATAATCAATTAGTAGAAACCCATCATCATCTCTGGTTTCTCTGGGGCGTCTGAAGAACAGACACAGCTGGCTGGATGCTACTGCCCCAGCGCCGGAGCAGTGGAGGGCTGGATGACAGCTGGGGTAGGTGAAGGTGCTAACATCTCAGGCAGTCCTGGCACACTCCCCTTGTTTAAAATGCGGCTGCTCCACGCTGTACACATCGTCTTCTGCCAGCAACAACTGCCCCGTCACCATGTGGGACACGTGTCTGGGCTGGGCACTCCTTGGCGAGAGCAGATGGAGCTTGGACGCACACACATCTTGCTGGTTTCTGCTGTCCTGACGAAGATACCCAGGAGTGCTGGATTAGCAAAGGGGTTTTATTACTTGTAGTGTTTTAGTGAAGACCGTTGCACTGAATGGGACTCGGTGGGGTCTGCATACAAAGTCTTTGCTTCTTACTTCATCCCTGAAGGAGGTGTACTGTCAGCCCCGCTGTTCACCAAGGTAGTTTTTATTAACTTTTAAGCCTCCCGGGCCTTAATGAATGAGGAAAATCCCTACAGCAGCATGCACTGCTGAAGAGGTGCCAGTTGCAGGCTAGGCATTTCTGAGGTCAGCTAGTTTCGTGTCCGGTAAGCGAGATGGAGACCGGGCTTTTTAATGCGCACCCCTCCACACACTCCGCACAGTTTATCACCGCTTTACAAAATAA
>NW_009211946.1:0-26419 GCF_000690835.1 Fulmarus glacialis
TGGCGGGCGGCTTTCCTCGCCGTCCGTCCCGAGCGACGGCACCTGGGCCTGGGCCTCAGCGGAGGGAGCCTGTCTCCGGTACCGAGGTTTTCTGGGAGCGGTGAGGCAGAGGTTGCTCGGGATCACTGGAGGAGCCCTTGGACTGCTCCGGAGGGGCCTCGGGGATCGCTGTGCTACCCGGGTACTGGTTCCAGGCTTACTGCTTTAATGTTATTCCTTCTCAGGTCCTAAAGTATGAAGGAATAGGGCCTGATGAGGTAGTGTGCTAATCGCGTACTGGTAGCACGCGCGGCACTGGTTTTACGGGGTGATTTAGTAAGACAACTGACTTAAAGTCATGAAAGATAAGTTGCCCTGGCTGCATTGCCCATATTGTGCTGTTTCTGGATTTCTAGACCTCTTGTTGAGTTACTTTGTTGAGTTGAGGTACTGCATTGTACTTTTTTACGTGTAAAAACACCTTTGCTATCCAAAATCACCGTTAAGGAAAGATGAACAGTCTATATGTGGTGTGTTTTATTTTGTTCTTTTTAAAGTCAATGGGGTTTTTTTGGGGTTTCAGTGTTGACTTTCCGGTTGACTTTAGCAGCTCTTTGAAAAAGGAAGCTCTGGAATAGTATTTAAGTAACTAGAGAGGAGAGCAGAAGGTTAACAACATAATAATATGCTGGCCTTGAAATTGAATTAACCCGTAGTGAGAGCCATGGAGCTTAGATAAATGATTTGAAAAGCATGATGGTTTTGCTTTATGTAGAACGTTATGCTTTTAGCTCAAGTAAGAGTTATGGAGCCTAAAAGTGTTAGTGCTGTCTTTGACAATGAACTGTTAGCGTTGTTCCAAGTCTTAAAGAAGTCTAATATTCAAATTTAGTGAAACAGAGGTCAAATGATTGTACATAACAAGCACTCATTCTACCTGTTCAGTGTCCCTTAAGGGATACTGAAAAGCAGAGAGGCCAAGTCATAAATGTTCAAATTCAAACTTGATGTAGTGTTGCATTATTGCATGTGAAGGAGGCCAGCAAATATTTGTGTACTGTCATAGTAGTGTGTAACTGTTGAATTTTATCATTCTCGGCAACTGATGGTGGCCACATTCAGTTGCAGGAGGTGGTCGCCTGTTAGACAGGATTCGCAAGTGGTATTACAATGCAGCTGGATTCAACAAATTGGGTAAGTGTTTCACTGAGTTTTAAAAACTCTGCAAATGTAACAGTCCTCAAAGTAGCTATGGTTCATAACTGGTGTATGTGCGTGCAGTTTGGTATAAGTCTTTTTGATCAAAATTAGCTACGTCTTTTGTGGGGAAAAGTTATCAGTAGCTTCAGTCATCATGATTGCTACCTAGTAATGAATCTGTGACTTTTCTGTTATTTCTGTGTTTGCTCTTGTTTTCAGTGAAATAACTTACAACAGCTAAGGTTAAGCTGGAGCAGTTGAAAAAACTTTCACAGAGCCGTCCTGAAAGCTTCATTATTTATCTTTTCCCACCAAGTCACTTTTGCTGGCTGGTATCTTCTGACCCAAAGGCTGCCCTTGAAGCTGGAGAGATTCCCACTGATAGCAGTCAGTCTGTCTTCAATACTTATGCAAAGTATCCAAAATGCAAAAAAGAATTTAGCTAGTTCTGCACTTTACATCACCATAACCTCACTTGATGTCTCTCTGGCCTGTGCAATGGTGAAGTAGGTGGAAAAATAGTGTTACCTTAAGTAGAGGAGGTTGCCTTGATGGTATTGTCTTCAATTTGTTCAGAGTTGTTACCAAGTTTTTTTCAACTACTTAGGTGGCAGAATGTCAAGAGAATCTGAATATTCAGAGGCTGTAATTTACTGCTGACTGCAATGTGAGCGAATCATTTAAAGGAAGTTAACATACCTGCCTGGGGAAGTTAGAAAAAAGTTGCAAGACAACTGTAGAGAAATAAGCTTAGGTCTTTCCTCCAGAGATGCAGTGCTTAGCCCCTCTTTTTACATCTGTCTGCTGAAATTCTTAAAGGCATTAATACTTTTTGCTGCTTTTCTGGGAATAAAACTAAAAACTGAGGAGAAACACCAAATTTAATCTAGTGATTAAACTAGCAGCCATGCTCCCTGTGCCTTTGAAATAAATTACAAAACTGAATTCAAGAATATGTGGCTCAAAAGAAATCTCTGTTTTATTGGGAGACTACTACCAACTCAGTCACATGAGATCAGAACCTTTAACCACAAGTCAGTAGGTATACTCTTGTAATCTGCGTGAATCTTAGAATGTTACAGAAGTAACATTTTGTCCTATGTTGTTAATACTGAAACTTAAAGCAGGGTTGGTTGAATTTCAGGAATTTGTTCCACAAACAGTGTGAGAGTGTTCTTGGCTTTGAGAAGTCTAGGTACTTCCCCCTGATTTAACTTCTGATTTGAGGCAGGATGGGAGGGAACCAACTCGTGCACAAACATCTAGCTTCAGGTTTCCATAGCTTAATATAGTCGATGGAGATGTAGTCACTATGTGAATAACTCTTCAGTACTGAAGTAGTCACATCTGTGGTTGACTGAATCTAATGGATTCAGAGCTCTTAAAACCTTTACCTAGACAGTCATCTTAAATACAGATACAAAATTAGACGAGCATAAGTCCACCCCTCAGATCCAGAACAGTTATTGTTCTGTATATATATACTTTTTTTTTGAAAAAATGTGTTATCTATGAAACACATTGACTCAAATACCCATTTTCCCCATTCCTCCTTAAGAAAAGGAGTAAAAACAAGTAAATAGAGTATGTGTAAGCCAGTGTTTAGAGTTTGTTCGCTGTGAGCAATTGGTTTGGTTTTTCTTCATAATTTCGCATTGGAAATGTTTTGCCTGTGTTATGTAGAAACACCCATGTCAATCCTAAATCTAACTTAAAAACATTTATTCAGTGATATTGTAAAATCTTCTTGGTACAGGATTAATGCGTGATGATACATTGTATGAAGATGATGATGTAAAAGAAGCACTGAAGAGACTTCCAGAACATCTTTACAATGAAAGAATATTTCGCATAAAGCGAGCACTCGACTTAAGCCTGAAACATCAGATCCTTCCAAAAGATCAGTGGGTGAAGTATGAAGAGGTATGTGTACAGAGTGTTTTCAAGGTGGAGGTCCTAAATGGCATTGCTTTGAGTGGTCTTTAGGATTTTCGGTCTCTGAAGAGATACATGCGTGTTCTTTATAATGAGTAAATGAGTGTGCATCTCGCAGGATACCTTTGAAAAATACAGCTTTTGATCGCTGTTTAAAAATCTCTATTTTTCAGTGGAAATTATAACATTTTGTTCAAGATGACAGGCTTAAACAACAGCTCAGAGCCATGGCACATTATTTGTATTCAGACAAAGTATTTCTTCTAAGCTCTCAGATAGAGAAATACACTGTAACTAGCTTGGGAATTCTTATAAAAGGTCTCTTGCTTTTCTGATTAATTTCTTAATTTTATAGAAAAATCTCAAGCCAAAGCTTTTATTCATGAAGATGCCAAGGAAGAATAATTTAAAGGGAAATTTCACATTAAAATAAGTGTCATCTTGTAATTTGAAAAACAAACTACACCTTCCTTTTCAGATGTAACTAAAATTTTTTTTTTTTTGAGGATTGATTCACAGACTTTGCATTACTGTCCATCTCAACTTTCTCCAAATTACCAGGCAGAGAGGAATCTTATCACTAAATTTTTGACTATAGGATAGTATAAGGGTATTAAGTTTCTCTAAATAAACCGAGGCTGTTTCTTGTGGTGTTATTGGTCATATTTAGGTAACTGCTGCATTGAATAACTGGTTGTGTAGTTCCTTAAGTAGCAATTTGGTTTCTAAGTGTTAAACATCGTCAAGGTGTTCCATCGAATCCAAGTTTACAGTGCTGTTTAGGAGTTAAGTTCAAAATGAGTTTCTCCACAGTATTGTAGTTGGACTTTGAACTGATTAAAGTTGGTCTTGTACATTTGGGTATCTGCCAAAAGAACATTGTTTCTAAAGGTATAGCTGAAAGCATCACTTTGCTTGTATGTTGGCAAGGCATTAAGTGGTTGCTGCAGTAAAGAACTTGTCATTGCAAACTTGGCAGATACAAAGCTTACCTTTTCAGAATAAGTAATGTTTGATTTTTTTCTTGTTAGGTTGGGTTTTAGTTAAACCTGAGGAGGAATGAGAGACAAGTAATCTGTAGGAATGGCTTGAGATGTTTCTGGACCTCCCTGCAAGTTTAAATATATTCTCTTCTTTTTCAGGATAAGCATTATCTTGAACCGTACCTAAAAGAAGTAATCCGTGAAAGACTTGAAAGAGAAGCATGGAACAAGAAATAACTATTGAACTACTTCATGCAAATATCCACATATTTCTGATATTTTTAAACATTTGGTTACAGACGTCTACAGGGAGGCAAATGTGAGGCTGGGGAATATTGTTTCAACTTGTTCATTGAATCTGTTCATCCAACTAAAATAAACATGTCAAAGTATAAAATCTACTTGGAAGAGTTCTTTGTAAATGTTAACAAGCTAATGTTCAGATCTTTCCTACGAGCATATACATTACATATTAGCTTAGTGGTATGCAGTCTTCATTCCAGCTTTTTGATTCTTACTCTTTTCATAGTACAGCTGTTCCCTGCGGTTGTAGGGTTAAGGAAGAAACATGCAAGGCTGTTGGTGCTGGTTGCTCTGTCAAATTAAAAAGGGAGTGCTTATTTCCTTCATCACTTCTCCCTGAAGACAATGATACTGGACCAGTGCTTGATGTTACAATGGGATCACGAGACAGCAGAATATTACATTCTGTGCATCTAAGCACATACGTGTTACAATAATGGAAAATATAGATGATACCTTAATCACAAAATCAGGAAATGTTTCACTAGCTTTTCATACCATATACATAGTTAATCTTTAAAAGACTTATTTTCATATAAACCATAATGACTGTCTCACTTCAGTTTCTTGAGACTTTTTATCCTTTCAAAGGGTAGAAGTGGTATGCTGATGTGCTTTCAACAGCATAATTATCTTCCCATATATTTTTTTCATGACCTAAAGCTTGCTGTTGTTTAGTGATTGGTATCAAGTATTTTAAACTATCAGGCTTAATGACATTAGAAATACATGTGGCATTCAGGCTCTGCTTAAAAACAGAAGGAATTCAGTTTTATCCAGAAAATACCGGACATTGCTGGCTGAAGACCTTGAGTTTAGTCTTTCATAGTTTAATGGTAATGTTAATTTGAGACAGATTTTGGTATTGGATGTGAAATTCAAAGCCTATCATATAGCCCCCTGTGTGTAGTACACTATCTTGTGTGATAGTCTCAAGGTTTAGTTTTTCCTTCTTGTTATACATGCTTGTCTGCCAAATGCAAGAATCCATTGACCAAAAGCTAGAGCAGTTTAGAAAAAAACAAAATTACATAAATATGGAGCAAACCATGTCTGTAGTTTTGAATTGGTATGACCAGGTAAATAGAATACTGTATTGGAAGTTAGAATGGAAACCATATTTTAGCTTTGCTCGTTACTCTGTTATTAATCTTCATCTGCTTGCTTCAGTTGCCTACATCTGTGGGATGGATACAGTGATCCCTGGGTCAAGTATTTGTTTCAAAACTTAACAGCCTGATGCAGTAAAACACAATGTTGCAAAAATATCTGCATCACTAATATTCCTTAAAAGTCTGTGGGGAGATTATATTAAGAATGTGAGATTTCTTTAATCTCCTGTAGTAAAATCTTAAGATTGAAGCATACAGAATTCGATGTATTTTTGAGAACTTTCTAATTTTCTTCCAAGAGACAAATAGGGCCTGAAGATTCACACTTCTATTTATGGAATTATTAGAATACTTAATTTTTCTAATGGACTTAGAACTATTTCATTATCTGTTAGAATAATATTAGAAGACTTAATTATCTAATGGAAGTAGCACTTGAAAGGCATAGCTGGTCAAACTTCTACAAAAGCTAGGATTTTGTAGAAAGACAGCATCTGCTTTTTTGACCATAGGTTTGGATTAAGATTAATGTGGTTCAAAAGTCTCTCAAAAAATTACTTGGTTTAGAGAAAAGGGTTTTGTTGGCATCAGGCACTTAAAAATAGGCTGACCTTTGAGTGGAGTGCAAAGCGGCCATGCTCCAATTGGCCTAACACACCTGAAATCACTGACCTCTTTACATTCAAATTTAATATTTTAAGAGTCAGAGGCAAGTAGTAGAAGTTAGTAAAAGAGTCTTTCTAGCAGTTCAAGGGGAGGAGAGAAAAGAAAGCCATGTTAAGAGCTTGCCTGTTCACGGAGGTTGAGGTAGTTTGGCAGCTTTCATTTAGACGTGTTTTCAGATGCTTCTGACTTGGATTGATCATTTTTAAGTTCCCATAGTGTACAGTAGTCTCCTGTTGAAGTATTTTGAAAAAGTTCAATGAATACTGTTTAGTTGTATGTAGAATGATATCAGTAAGGAAAATGTATTTGTCATTTTTTGGCAGAGATGGGTGTGTATTCTATGAGACGTTTAGGAGAACCTAAAAACAGTGAGAAACAGGGAGGAAGGAGGTGGATGTAGGAGAGGGCTATATGTTGCCTGGGAACCAGGAGCTGTAGCAGCTTTGTGTTAGAGACTGTAAACTCTTTTCTAGAATATGTGATGTGAGATTTGGATGCTTGTGCTACTGGCTAACAGAAGACACTTCATATTTCACCCTCTGGTGTTCCCCTCTGCGCACACTGAGCTACTAGCATTAATATGTAGCTAGAAGAAACAGGAGTTTTCTTGGATGAAAGACCTGAATCCAGCTGGTGACGAGTTGGACGGTCAGTGTGATTCCCATTTTTGAATCCTTGCGTTTATCCTTAAAAATATCTGGGATGGGAAGGAATGGACTTGCAAAAATTAGGGATTTTCAGATCTGTCATTTCCTTCTAATGCTTCCATCCCACCTATACAGCTTTCTGTGGGATCCTGCCATATTCCTTGTGTAGGCTCTGTGAATGATCCAGGACTGTGCAGCCGTGAGCTTGCTATCTGCAAAACTGGCTCATTTGAAGGAAAAGCTTGATAACAGTAAAGGGGGTCAAATTGCCAGAGGTGAAAAGATAGTCTGATG
Organism: Fulmarus glacialis; assembly: GCF_000690835.1. Lineage (NCBI taxonomy): Eukaryota > Metazoa > Chordata > Aves > Procellariiformes > Procellariidae > Fulmarus > Fulmarus glacialis. The sequence continues at coordinate 7,120 of NW_009211946.1, forward strand.
ATGAAGGAAAGAGGAAGGTTTGGAGAACTGGGTTTCCTTTCTGCTGCTGTCACAAGGTTCTTCTGTAATACTGAGCAAGACACTTGGTTCACAGAAACTCACTAAGTATTTTCCTAAATGCTTAATATATGGCGCTTGAGGCTACATCTGCAGAAGCGCAGAGTAGTCACATCTATGTCTAGGTTCAGTAGACCTGTTCTGAAAATATTAGGTGAAAGCGTTGGTATTCATCCATAAACACAATGGATACTACAGGTGGTGGTACCAGGAGCAAATCTCACAGGGGTTCTCACAGATTTGAAAAAGACCTCACAGTCCTTATTCCTCTGATGGTAAATGCAGAAATACTTAGGAAGAAGCTGATACATTTGTGGCCTGTACGGAGCGCAAAAAGCAAGGTTGAGCCGTGCACTGAAAAGGATTGAAAAGAATTCCTGAATGAGAATGGGGTTCCTACTGGGAAAAATGCAAACCTGCAATTTAAGGCCATATTATAATGCACATGGCAATGGCGCATCTTGCATTTCCTGACTTGACTTTGAAAACTTCATCTTCATTAATGTAGTTCTATGATTCTGTACAAATTCCATAAATTACTGAGGTCTTTTTGTAGTTTGAGTTCACAATAATCGTTGGCACATCTAAATTGTGTGTGTCAAATTAAGAGAGAATCTGAGCTGATATTGCTAATCCTGCGGTTTGATGACTGTTTTAGCTTGAACTCATTTTCATCACTTTTAAGTGAACCTGCACTTAGCTTGAAGTTCTTCTATTAAATACATAGTGAAATATAAGAATACATTTTGATTGCTGAAGATCATGTTTGTTATGGCAGACTGATTTCTTTAAATTTTGAATGGTCAACGCAGAAACAATGGATTTTTTGCAGCTCTGTAACAAGAAACATATGCTTGTTTTACATCCAACTTCCATCTGAAGGAGAGCTACAGCAGATATAAATCTCATAAGAATTTTGATGAAACATCATGCTTGTCATTATAATGGAACTGTTTTAGCATTAATATGGTAAACACATTCCTACTTGAAGCGTTTTCTCAATAGATAGCAAAGGTCAAAGATTATCTTCAGGATTTCCCCGCAGTGCTGCTGCGCCCTTGCGGTCAGTTTTCATGGATTGAAACTTTGGGGTGAGGGCTGCCCATGCAGTGTGGAGCAGGCAGAGGTGACCTGAGCTGCTCTGGGGTGAGACTGGGGCTGGAACTTGGTGCCCCACATGGTATGCAGCTGACTTGAACACCTTGAGTGACTTAATTTCTCTTAGCCTCTTTTAGCTAGTCTAATGCCCAAAGGGCTAAGATCTTGTAAATCCCTCAGTGTCAAATAGTCCTTGGCTCACTCAGGACCTTGGAGCTGGTGGTGCTGGGACTTGGTGGCAGGCTGGTCTGATGCCTCGGGGTGCCAGCAATCACATGCGCTTTTGCTTCCCTGGCGAGGTGGGTGTCTGGAGAAGGAGCCCTCAACGCCTTCTGCTTGCTGGTGATTTAATGCTAGCTTATGCTGGCAGGCCGTGGGCTCAATTCCTTTTTCTTCACAAAAAGGTGTGGATTCACAGTTCCCTTCTCTGCAAATGCTTTAGTTCTCTAATTAATCTCTGTTTTCTGGAGTGCAAGTGAGGCCGTTAGTCCCTTTGGCTGACACTGTTCTGCTTTGAAAGGTGTCATTAACTGCACCAGGAGAGACTGTGACTCTAGTAGCTTGGTTAGAGCTGGTTTAGAGTAGGTTTCCTAAGCTGGTTTACAAGCTGCTTCAAAATAAGGGCAATGCCTGACTCCACCTGCCTAGAGGCACTTTCCTGCTTGGGTGATTACTGCCCACCAGCTGATTGTCTTCACTCACGGGTTCTGCCCTGCTCAGCTCTCTCTTGCAGTACGTGAACCCTGGCACCTGGACCAAGGAGCTAGGCCAACGGCTTGGGCGAGGGAATGGCATAGACCGAAGGTTAGGAAACCACATGCAAGAAAATAAGTGGACCCCAATCCCCTTTGCCCACTTCGTGGGTGTGCGGTGAAGGTAAGACGAGATTGGGGCATTTATGTGCGGACCAAAGATGGGCACTGGGAAGGGGGAAAAAGAAAAACGTGGTTGAACACATTTTGGGAAATGGGACCACTGAGTAGGACAGTGAGAAAAGAGAGCTACGTGGTGTTTTGGCAAAGGCCAGGGTGTTTTGCGGGCCACTGCAGAGGGTAACGCCTGTGTGTCCTAACTTTGGGAACCCCAAGTTCATGGCACGCACGGAGGCTTAGGTTTTCCCTAAAGGATATTTAAGTATCATCCATTGAACCAGATCATGAGTGGAGCCCAAGCTGTCCTTGTCCTGCCTCCAGAGTGCCTGGATGCAACCTACGTGTCTGTCTCCTCTGGCCCAACCTCATCTGTTTCTTTCCATGAAAACCAGAACGGTTACAAGAGGATGCTCCGACAGCTACAGGGCAGGTCTGGGTTTGGGGTGCTCACATCTCTGCAGTGAAAGAGGAGCACTGCGTCTTTCTCTTCCAAAGCCCAAGCAAGTGCTGGAATTGCTGTTGCTGTTTTATGAGAGTATGCTGCTTCAGCTCCTGCGCTGGGAAGGGATCTGGGGCTTGAAACCTGATCAGAAAGAGGTACCTCAGCACAGCTGGGCTGTGCTCTCCTCAGCAGTTCCTAAAGTGGTTCCCCACTGGCCTGTGCAGATCTGGTTCTTTGTGTCTAAATCTTCTGGATTGCACGGGGAGGCTGGGTAGCGAGACATGGAGTTAAACGCTGCTGCGCTCAGTATTACAACACCTAAGCCCTTTTATGAAGCCTCATACTCCCGCTGCGGCCCAGCAGATTGAAATGATTGTTTATAAGCAGCAAAGTTCAGAGTCCAAAGCTCAGATCTCTTCAAGGCACTTCAGAGGTTTTTTTTTGTCTGCGAGTTGTGTTCCCTGGTGGAGTATTAGCTTAAAAAGATACTATTATGAAATAGTCATAAAAGCAGCTAGATATGTTTGGTTTACTTCAATTAACTAAAAATTCTCCAAATCCTAAATATTTCTCAGCTGCACTCTCACCCTGAAGAAGATGGAAGAAAACTCCTTTAATTTTCCCTCGGTGTATAAGCAGGCCTCCAGCGATGCTCAGCGCCCAGCCTGCCTGCTGGAGCTCACGAGACTGTCACGGCAGTGTGGAGGTGGCTCTGATAAAAAGCAAAATGTATTCTGCTGCCAGGTGAGGTTTGGCTCTGCTCTGCGCATTGCAAAAGCCGAGGTACCAGAGGAGGGGTGAGATCAGCATGTCGGAGCTTTATGGAGGCAGTCATCCCTGCCTAGGAGCACTTAGGCTGTAGCAGGGCAAAGTCAGGACTCGATGCTGTATTTTTCTCAAAAAAACAGAATAAAAGAAATTCCAGGGAAAAAGTAACACAGCATATTTCCTTTCAGAAGTACAGCTGTCTTACGGAGAGACTGCTATTTCCATTATAGGACTGGTGATGTAATTATGACAGATTAGATGTTTAGATCTGCAGTTTAATGTTTGCACATGGTAGCTCGGGTTCACCTGGCTTACCCCAAGGAACACTGTTATCCAGCCAGTCTGTTCCCCAGGTCTTGAGGACAACTTCTGCTGGGAGCAGCATCTTCTGCTGGGCAACTCGTAGGTTTGCAGCCATTCATTAGCGCTGGTTCTTGGTGCAGACCTTGGTGTACAGACTGCCTGGCTTTGCACAGCCTCGTTCTTATCTGATCGCAGGCTTCTGCTGTTTCTCATGGAAAGGAGGTAGCTACCTCCACCCCTGGAGCTTTCGGGGATTTCTTTGATTCATTTTTATACTTAGCTTTTCATATATATATATTGAACTCATTGGTGTGGCTGGACACCTCCAAAACAGCCATTAATGCCTTGATACTTTATAGTAATTCAACAAGCTACTCCAAAAAGAACATGAGGAGGTATGCTTCGAAAGGGGACTTCTCCTCCAGCTGTTTCCATCCAGCACTTTAAAAACACATAAGACACAATAAAGCACGTGTTGACATAAGTGAGCTTCAAAAAAATCATTGGATTATTTTGAAGGAGTATAAACACACGTGGGGAGAGTTATCATCCTTCACCCAGCAAAACAATTACATCAGTGCAGCTTGGACTGGGACCTGCCTTAAGATCTCCCAGATGTTGCGAACAGCACAGTTGCCGATCGGTTGCTCTGGGTAATTATAAACTGTCAAATGGAGGAGGGGAGGTTTGTTCTCAAAGAAAGAAACGTGAAAGCCTTTTGGGGAATTAAGAGGAGATCCACTGTTCATAGCTGACACCCAGAGCCACAACAGCCTCTGCTTATGCCTGGCTTTGCCCGGCCACTGTCATGGACACGTCTCAGAGCCTACTTTATACCTGAGCTCTGGTGTGCTGTATGGAGGGGACAAGTCCCCCAGCAAGAGCTTGCTGTGGGGTGATCCTAGGGCTGCTCAGAAATCATGTTGGCAGCATCTCCCAGCCTGGGGTGAGGGACCTGCCACCCACCTCATTAGCAGAAGCCCATCTGGTCCCGAGGCAGGAGATGCCAGCCCTGACGTTCAAACGGGAAAGGGGTCCTGGGGAAAAGCTGCAGCCTTGCTGGCCCTGGGGGACACAACTCAGCCATCCCCAAGGCTGGTCCCTGCTCGGACCTGGGCTGTGCGGCTGGAGGAGGGAGCCCCAGATGAGGTGTCGGTGCTGTGCTGCAGCACAATGAGTGTTCAAGACTTTGGGGGCTGCAAGACGATGGGAAGCAGGTCCCTGACGCTGTAGCTGGGTGGCTCAAACACTTACCAAAGTCTGTCCTCAGCTCAAAGGTGTGGTTTTGTGCAGTTTCTGTGAAGCATTTGCTGTTCGTAGCACAGAGGAGCTGTGGGCACGGGGAGCAAGAGGCCTGGTGAGCTTATGTCAGGAATAACCCCCAGCTCCTTTCCTCCCCAGGGGTGGGTGCTACCCCCTCGCACCCACGAGCAGGACACTGGTCTCAGGGGGTGCACTCAGGGCACCAGCGCCCCTCTGCCCAACCCTTTGAAGGACAGTGATAGGCACCAGCGCCCTGAAGAGCCTTCGGGACTCAGCAGCCCAAGTGTTGGGAGGTGCTTCAGCCTCAGAAAGAGGAGGGATTTCAAAAATCCCTGTGCTGGTGTTTCCATGGGGTAAAATTGGGTGGTGAGCTGCCTCTCCGAGGTCCCTTCTGACAGCCCCAGCTCGCAGTCCCACTGAGGTCCAGCCATGCCATCCCTCTGGGCCATTTGCCCCCTCCCCGGGTGGCAAGTAGCTGGGGTGGCCATCCAGCTCCCCGCAGCCCAGGGCACGTGGCAGAGCTACCAGCTTGCGTCCGCCATCTTGCAGCAGTATGTCAGGCTGTGAACAGTAGCGGGTGAAAACTGGAAGTGATGCCACGCCACTGCGGTGACACGGTCTCTGGCAGAGGGTGAGGAGGACAGCTGGGCCGCGACCCCTCCGGGTGCCCTGCCCGAGGCGGTGAGCGACAGCCCCAGCACTGCCGCGGTACACGGCAGAGGGAACACAGGCACCCGGCCCATGGCTCTGGCTTCCGTTACCGGCATGTCGCTGCTTTACCGGCACTAGCCCAGCGGGGTTGCTGACCCCCGGCGCAGAGCGGCGGCGGAGCAGGGTGCGCACTGGGAGGGTTCACTTGCCCATCTCCCTCACAGGAGCCGCCCAGTGCCAGAGATGGATGTGGCTTCATCAGCACACAAGGGTGACAAGCTCAGCAGCAGGTTGACTACCCAAAAATGACCCCCTGGCAATGCTAGCCCCCCATGTCGAGGGGTGACACAATGGCAGCAGAGGGGAGAAACACCGTTGCCCATCCCCAGCGTCGCCCGCCCCCAACATCGCCCATCAGGGCCAGCTCACCCTGACACAAGGTGGGGCTGTGCTGTCGCAGTAGGAGCACCGCTGGAGCATCCTGGCATTGTCGTCTTCTCTTTTTTAATTTCATTTTTCAAGATGACAACACTTTAGAGGTTTATGACCAACAGGAGAATTTACTACTAAGTCATATACTGATGTAATGAAATCTAATATATGCTGTGTAATGAGTTATGAGATGTTATTTAGTTTCAGGGTTTTATTACTTCAATCAGTTATGACCATATTTCCTTTTATATGATTGCTCACTCTTTAAACATACCAGATGACTGTATAAAGAACACCTAATAAAGTCTGGAGATGTTAAAATATAAATGTTTTAATTTTTGCCATAAATTTATTTTAATTCTACCAATGGTGGCTTTTGTGCTGGAAGTGGTGCAGTCCTTGTTAGCAGCGCAGACCTTGGTAGTGTTGTCTTGGATTCTTTGTGGGAAGGAGCTGAGCAACCCTGCTTCATTATAAAGCATAGTCAGTCACCAGTGCTCACCCTTGGTAATTACACACAGAAGTGGAAGAGTTTTTAGAATAAAAGACAGAAAACATTGATCTGTGATATAAGTCATTGTCTTAATTATCCTTTCATATTTACCAGTGTAACTGCAATATACTCGTCCTGGTTTCTACCAGTCTTCAAGAGGGGAAAATCAGGCTTGTGGTCTTCAGCATCAAAATCAAATATATAAATGTTCTGCCCACGCACCTTTTGGCAATCCTCCTAATTTTTCCACATTTATGCATTGTATTTTAAAGACATTTGGGATAACGTCATAGCAGTGGAATTATATAGCTGTGAAATAAGATCAGAATTAAGTCTTTAATAAATCAATGTTTAAGTGAGTGAAGGACTTCAACTGCTGAACAATTACAGGAACCAAGTGGTGTAGAGTCCCAGTCATGATATGTTCGTGGTGAGTGTTGAGTTCTCAAAAAATACTGTAGAACACATTTTATGATGGTTAACAACTCTGCAGTAAGAGCCTGTGTCCGTGTTAATACAGATTGCGGCTATTGTAAGGCTTTAGCATGCTATCTAGCAAGCCACCCGCGGTGGGCACGCAGAGGTCTCCAGCGCTGCTGGCTGGGGTCCTGCATGGGTGTCACCTGCCTGGGGGGGCCCCAAATACATCTAATTAAAGCTTTCTAACTTCCTCCCCGCCTCTGCAACAGGCTGCACTTGCATGATTTATTTAGCCTGATTGAAGTCCCCACTGCCCCCGTAGCAGGGACTCGCTCTCTCCTGCGTCAGGCTGGGTTTCTGCCCAGGCCAGGTGCCCGTCCTGGCTTGAGGACGAGGTACCATTGCAGAGCTACTGCAGCGGAGCAGCACCTGCGCAAGGGAGACGGCCTGTGCTGCGCTAGGCTGGGAGGCTGAGCTGCTGCTTTCATGGGAGAGAGGTGAGCTGGGAGGAAAGGAGCCTGGTAAACCTGAGCATGCTGTGGACTTTTGTCTGGCCAGCTTCGAGGGAGGGAAAACTGCCTGTTAGTGACAATCTAATTCAGAATTTGCAGCAACGAGAAATATTTTCAGCATATTTAATCTGCTGTGACTGTGGCTACTGCCTGTGTCATGGCCCAAGGATGACTTTGTTTGGAGTGATGATCCCTGCTGCTCTATTGCCTGCGGCAGAAAGATGCCAGAGGCCCAGTGTGGCAGAGGTCCCCTCCCCATCCCCATCCCAGTCTCCGAGCCTTGTTCCTCACCAGCCTGTGCCTTGTTTTAGCTGTGCTTAGTATTACTGCAGTCTGTAAACCCCTCCTTCTGGTTCTGCAAGGCAGGGTGTCATCTCAGGATAGTCCCTGACAGTTTATCAATTCAATATTTTTTTTTAATTTTACATACATCAAGATGCTGTACTCCTCCTAGTATTTATTCGATTATTGATAGAGATACTAACAGAAGGGAAGAACTTCTAAATGACCCATTCTTGCTTCTCCATTCTATTAATATCTCTATCACTAATTGGATAACTTTTAGGAGAAGAATTACAGCAAGTAATGAAATAAAGACTTTACTATTCACAAATCCAGGATAATAATTCAGCCAAAGAGAATCATACATCAAATAAATGGCCAAGCATACTTAAAATATGTCTTTGTACAGTAACAAGGCACAATTTAATCCCATTAAGAAAATGTTGGCAGTGGCTCAGTGTTTGGGAACATGCTGCTGAACTGTCCTGCTGTAACCTTGGATGTAGAAAAAGTTGAGACAAAGCAGTGTACTCAGTTTGACACGTCTTTGCCCTTTAGGTCCTTAATGATGCAATGAATTACTAAAACATTTAATATTGTTTAGCTGCAGAAATTGTCTTATATGCAGAAGCTAAGCGATAACATGCTTGCTGAATGTGCCCTATCTGCTGCTTCATATGCAAAGTTTATTAGCATCTCCATAAAACACAGATTTCTGACCTATCTCAAAAGAGGAAGTCCACATATTTTAATTTGCAAGAAATAAAATCTTTTTTCCATATATCTTACTTAAAAGATAAAAAGACAGGTAGGTTAGTTTCTCACTAACCAAAAATTTAAGAAAAACATTGGGTTTTTTTCTCAGGTTTTATTTTTCACCTGGGTTACTCTGCTTTTACTTTGTCCCCAGTATTTTCAGTAGGATCTGGAGTACTTTTCTTTTCTCTGGGTACTTTGTATGCGACGCTCAGCTGCCAAAACAATTCTCTTATTTCTAATTTAGAAGGGTTTAATAGGTACCGTAGAAAAGATAGTATGGCTAGATGCATTTCTTATGGCCACATATTATATCCTTGGAGTTTTAGCTATAGATCTTGGAAAAAATACCGTCTGGATAATTTAAAGCATTAGATTTTCAAGACGAAATCACAGGTCATTTAGTATAACCTAAGACCAGTGGCACACTGGGGGCTCAGCACGATGGGGGGTCCGCTGATACCGAGCGCTCCCCACTTCTCTGCAGCTCAGAGGGGCGTTGGTGCTGCTCCTCCCCACGCACACAGCTTTCTGCCGATCGGCTGGTATGGCACTTCCCTGATTTCTGTAAGCACGGAAAGAGAACAAGTGCTTTGAGTGTTATTAAAATATGCAAAATTCCGAGTCAGAGGTATCAATATTCAGTGTTGTCCACAGATTCTCTACGAAGGTCTTGCCCTTAAAATATCAGCTGTGTGGTTTTCCTCTGCTGTTACTTGCAATATCATGTTGTTGCGCGGAATGAATTACTTGACAGAGCTTTGTGTCTCTTTGTACTGTAACAGCTTCTAGAAAAATTCAAACTGACAGTTCCTGTAGTAAGGCATGAGGAAATATGTTTGAATAGTGCATGTGTTTTATAGTGCGAGGTCAGAGAGTACATATACATCACAGGCTACAATGGGGAATAAGAGGGTAACTATAGATATACGCACAACACACAAACATGAGTGATTATTTTTTAGCTCTTGATCCATCCTCTGACATTCGCTGCCAAACCAAAGAAAAAAAATGCTGTCCCCTTTCTGCGTGATTGCAGAAGGAGTCTTTGCTCCACAGAATGAGGTTTAGAAACCACAGAAAGCAAACAGCGTGACCCATAGCGATGTGATGGCCCCATTTTTCTTGCATGAGTCGCGGTGCTAAGGAGCTGGCATGGATGCTCAAAGAGGCTGTGCTCCCATGCCAGCGGCCCCATGGGAGTGACCGGGATGGGTGACCATGCTGCTTCCAGCAGGTTTTCTTCGAGGAGCAGAGAAGCAGGACGGCTCAGTGGGCCCATGTACCCTAAGTGGGCTCAGGACCAGCGCTGGCTCCTAAGTGGCTCTCTGCTGCCAACAACCTCGCGTTGATGTTTTAAGGGCAGCTTGCTGACAGCGGAAGCAATATGACAAAAATTAGGTAGGCAAGAGGGATTAAACCATGTACAATTGTGCAGAATTTGTTAGGCTCAATTACATGAGTCAGGAACTAGTGAAGTGTTTGAAGACCTGGAAATAATTCCAATTTGTCATATCAGGAGTCTCCTTCCCAGAAACAGGCTGTGGAAGCAGAGGCAAGTCCGCCATATGGAAAGCAGATGCCTCAAGGGAGCTGAAAAGAAGATACTTTGCTAGCACTAAAAATATTCAGTACGAGGAGGTGATAACAAGTGCTTCTAAAGAAGAAGCAATTATTTATCATCGAGTAGACAATTTTTACTGTTTCCTAGAACACAAACCTATATGCTCGAATAATCCTGGGCTGTTGCAGTGAAGAGGCACTGATTCACAGCTTGGGGCAGAAGCTGTAATAGTAAGCAGATTGCACATCTTGTTTAACCATCTGCTTTTTAAAGCACATTTTATCACAGGCTGTATCACACTGAAAAAAGGTAGGGAAATAGGAAGACAATAAGTTACCAGTGTACAATTGGTTTGATGTACAAAGCTGTATGGTTGCGTTTGCCATTTGCAGCTTTGATGTTTTACTTTTTAGCACTTTAATTAGGAACTGTGTCATGGAGATTGACTCAATTTATAACCTCAGTACTGTGGTGTTAGATGGTTCCCGTGAGAGCCACCTCCGAGTACCAAACCTGCTTAAACATCAGGAATGAGGCTTGAGACAACAACTTCATCGCTGCCTTCAGGTGCCTTAGGAGCTGTTTTAAGGAAGGATCCCGTTGAGCGAGGAAGCTCAAGTACAGCTTGAAGTTAAATGAAGCTCTGCCTGCTCTGTAAGCAAAGGCATGCAGCTGTGGCTAATGCCTGTGTAAGTACCAGCCACCATGTGCTCATGTTCCTTATGTCCCAGGTAGACGTTTGGTTTTCCTCCTGCCGGAACTGCTCTGCTTCCCGAGCAGCAGACCAAGAGCTATCGACACAGCTCCCTCAGCTCCTGCAAAACTCCAGCAAATTACTGCAGGGAAAGATAAAGCAATCCCAGTAAGGTAGGGCTGTGTTGCTTATTCCCTGGTGCTGAGGTGAGATGAGCTGTAATAGACCATCTCCGACTAATGTTCATCTAATCTGTTCTTAAAAACCTCTAATGACTGCGCTCCCCCAGCCCACAAAGGTAGCCTGCTCCTGAGCTTATTTTTTATTGTAGTTGGGAAGTTTGTCTTAATAACTAATCTAAATCTCCCTTGCTTCCAGTTAAACCTATTACTCCTTGTCCCACTCTCAGTGGACATCAGGGCAACTGGTTTACATTGTCTTTACAGTAATCTTTGAAGGCTGTTATCCAGCTCCCTCCAGTCCCATCCATCTTCTCTTTGCTAGACTAAACAATCCCAAGTTCTTTCAACCTCTCCTCACAGGTCAGGTTTTATAAACCTCTTACCACCCTTGTTGGTCTTTCAGGGCTTTCTATTTCATTTACATCTTTCTTAAAAGGTGATGCCCAGCAGCACTTGAGCTGAGAAGTTCCCAGCACCATGAAGTTACCACCCAGCCCTTGGCTTTCCCATCCCCATGGGTACATTCGTGGGTGTCACTGCGGTCACCTGGTCTGTGCTTACCCCACAGTAGCTTCCAGGTCTCTTCTGCCGTCCGGTCAGCCAACCCCCATTTCAATACAAGTCCTTTTGACCTCCTTGCACTTTGCACGTGTCTCTCTTTGGTTTCATTTGTTGATTCTGGAAAACCTCTCCGATTTTTCATCGCTATTTTGAATTTTAATCCTGGGCCCCAATATGCTCACAATCCTCCTGGCTTAGTGTGATGGGCCGATTTTATAAGCATACTTTATTCCATTTTCCGAGTTACTAATGAAAATATCAAACAGAAACAGGCCCCGGACAGACCCTGGGTGACCCCGTTAAAAATGAATTTTCAGTTTGATGGCAAACCATGATAAGTTCAGCATGTTTTTCAACCACTTGTGCACCCATTGACTAATGATTTCATCTGGCCTGTATTTCCTTAGCTGGCCTTAAAAGAACGTCACAGGGGACGCATTCAAATTACCTGCTTTAGTCAAGGTACGTATTGCTGCTCCCTGCCTGTCGCCGAGAGAGAGGAAATATCTTTGTTCTTCTGAATCAAATGTGCCTTGGCCGTGCCGTGCCAGGCTGTGAGGAGGACTCCTCCTGCCCCACCAGTTGCAAGGTATCAGTTGGGGTCAGGGAAGTTTGTGGCAATTGCTATTTTAAAACTGTAAAAAACCGCATTGTTAAATACAGCATTTCTTACTGCTGATAAAAGCTGGAGTCTACAATGACCATGAGTCTGTAATGCTACTACCAAGCACCCAAGGAAATAGCTAAGGGAAGGAGGCGAGCAAGGCAGCATCCCGCACAGGCAGCAGCCTGTCCCGAGGCTCCTTCCGTTGTCCTGCATCCGCACCTGAGTTCATCCATAGCCCCCTCTAAATCAAAACCCAACACCTCTGGTAGCCAGCAGTGAGAGCAGCAGCACCCACAGCCCTGGAAAGGCCGAGGGATGTCATACTGTTGCCGTTTCAAGGTAAAAATCATTCTCCTTGATTCAAGACAGGATTAACATTTCCATGCAGCCCTCGCAGGGAGTTCAGAAAATGGAGAGACGTTATTTTACCCAGACCAAGAAAGGCGACCGCCACAGGGAAGGGAAGCTTGGGGAAACCTCCTTCGGTGGAGGATCCCCAGCAGGAGGAGAAACGTCCTCCTGAGAGAGCATGGGAGAAGGCTGGCTGTGCTCCTTGGGCACAAGCTTGAAGAAGATGCTCCAGGAGCGACAGGACTTTGTTATTCATCATAAGTGAAGAGACAAATAATTTTTAATACACATCTCGGTTGCCTGTGAAGGCAACTGGGTGCCACAGCAGCCTCTGCGGCCACAGGATCCGGGGCAGAGCCTTTTGTGCTGGTAGCTCTGGGCTATGTATATTGCACCTTTACATTCAATTTGATACTGCCTTTAGTCTGCTGGCCCCCTGCCAGTGCAGCTGCAGAAAGGTTGGGGAAATTTGCCATTATATGCTTGGGAATTCTTGTGGAAAGCAAGTTTCACCTACTGCAGTGGAGGTGGAGAGGTTTAAGGGGCTTGGGTTTCTTTTTGTCCTGAAATGCTCATCCCCACTTAAATCAGAAGTAAAGTGGACTTCAACGTTAAAATATTCGAGCTTGAACCTACGGGACCACTGGAAATCAGTGTTTAAGGCTGTTTAGAAAATGCACTGAACTCATGCCCCGGATTAAAATCTGCGGAAGCAAAACATTACTTTAACCTAGATCCAATCAGTGTTGCTAACACCGGCGAAGATGATGCTCTCAACCCAGATTTTGGTGGACACGTTCAAAAAGCAGAGAGATGGATGTCCTAGCCACTGCTCGGCCGGTGGCACAACCCCAGCCCGCTGCGGGGCTTCAGGCAGCCTTGCCCACGCGCTGCCTGGCCGGCAGCCAGCCTTCCCCTGCCTTCCAGGAGCGAAATCCCAGCGCAAAAATCTACGCTGGTACCAAGCGCCCCGACTGCTACACCCTTCAACTGCAAAAGGGTTATTTTCAAGCCTAGAGGAAGACAATTGTGAGGGCACAAACGATTAAAGAAAGAGACACAGCGGACTTTTTTATCTGTTTCCTATCAGGAAAAGCATAAGTGATGTTTTAGGTTTTCAAGAATACCCTAATTCAGCATTTTGCTGCAGCAGGGTGGTCACTGGGCTTTGGACCGCAGCCCAGCCAAACAGAATGGAGCTTTTCATCAGTTAAAATCCAAGAAGGGAATAATGATCTCAGAGTTTTTTATTTATCATTGGATTTGGCCCGCTGACCTGCCGACCCGCCTAAGGAAAGGCAATGGCTTAAAACAGTTTTCACAAAGCCAAGACCTAAATGGCTGCAGTAAAAATTAATTTTATCCTGATCTCTTTTTTTTTTTTTCCTCAAATACACATATTTCTGTCATGTTTGGATAAATCCTGCCCCCCCAGTTCCCTCAACGTGGTCAATGCAGCTTTCCATGTTCTGAAAGTCTAAGCTGGCCCAAAGATGTCACTATCTTGGCAATGACTGGCACACCCCCAAAGAGGCTGTGTGGAGTTATGTGGAGTTATGTATGATTCAGCAGCAACAAGTGTGAAAAGGCTGAGACTGCTGGCGCTCGCCCTTCGTCAACCTTTTCATATTCCTGGCACTCGCTCTGAGCATTGCTGGCTGCAGATATTTAAAGAGCAGAAAGAGCGAGTACTGCAGTTAGCTTTTTTTTTCATTTAGCATTTTCCCCTCCTCTTTGTTCATTTAAGCAGATATTTCTGCTTTTATGGACATGAAGAGCTTCCCCCAGCCCTCTTAGCACCAGCATGGGCCATCTTGTTCTCCCTGCAAGCGCCGCGCAGTGGTGAGCAATGCTCCTTGTCCCAGCAGCCTTTCTCCTTGGGGTAGGCACTTTTCCCCCTTACCCAACAAAACATGTGTGTTTTGGGTGGTGAAAGGGTTTTCCGTCATGTGATGGGAGCACGGTCAGAGTGGTGGGGCACAAGCACAGGCTGAAGTGATGGGGTGTCTTACATGTTCCCCCTTACAAGTTGCCCCATGCCAAGAGATCTCTGCATTTTTGTCAGAAGACTGGACATTACTGCCCTGTGAAAACCTAAAGACCTTCACACCAAAACAAAGCATAACATAAAAAAAAATCTGAGAAAAGACCACAGGATTTCCATGCTTCCCAATACACCTACGAAAAATGAAGACAAAAGCTCTTGCATGCTACACCTGCAAAAGCATGCTACAAAATCCCTTTATGTGTGCTACATCTTGAAGCCCTGTGTTTCTTCCTTCTAATATTTTTCTTCTGGTATGAGATAGGGGCACGATCTAGGCCACCTAAAACTCAACTCAATTGGGACTTCAGACTCAAAAATCCACTTAGATCCTAGGCTGCTATTTAGTCTCTGGGTTGTCTCCTCCCAGGAGGTACTTAACATTCATTGGGCACTTCCCAAGTCCCTGGTACCTAAGTTCTGCCATCCACACATCCCTCAGGCATGATGGTAATTGTTAATTGATGTTAAATTAATTTGGTGGTGGGTGGAGGTTTCGAGGAGGGGTGTTCAGAGAGCCAAACCCATCATGACAGGCGGCATTACTTTACATCTGTGTTGGCTGCCTCGGCAGAGCTGCCGAAGATTAAACGGATGGAGCCTGATTTATCAGCCGAAGACGGTCTCCCCAAGTTCAGTGCGAGCAGCCCTGCTTGCTGCTAAATCCAGAACTGAATTCACTTTCAGATGAAAGCAAATTCACCTATGGTTCTGACAGCAAAAGAAATCACATGCTTAAAGACAAATGAGATGTATATTTGATTTTATTCCTCTTTCCCACAATATACACGATTGCTGGAAATTCTTTCTTTCCTCTGCACAATCTTTTTTCTTCTATTTATTTGTCCTGATTCGGAGCTAACAGCTGGTTTTACCTATGAGAACCGGCTCACAGAGGCACTTCAGGATATAAAGCACATTTATGATAAGACACCTGATAAATCCCTTTACGTTCC
Organism: Fulmarus glacialis; assembly: GCF_000690835.1. Lineage (NCBI taxonomy): Eukaryota > Metazoa > Chordata > Aves > Procellariiformes > Procellariidae > Fulmarus > Fulmarus glacialis. Next base: position 22,428 of record NW_009211946.1, read on the forward strand.
GTATCTTTCCTGTAAAGCTGGGGAGGGGGGCAGCAGAGAAGGAGAAAAGACCTGCTTTAGGATGATGTCATAGCTGTTGGGCACATCTGCCCCAAATTAAATTACCATCTAAAGGGCTTATTTCCCAAACATATTTCTTTTTGGCTTGGAAGGAGACATAAAGCAGTGTATCCCTTCAGTTTGCATTTGGGGAGTCTCTGAAAATTTGGGATCACCCTTCACAGTATGCCAGCAAGATTTACTAGGGCCGAGTCTCTCAGGTGATGATGCTGTACAAGCTGCATGAAAAATGAATCTTTCTTGGTTCCTTGATTAAGTTGTGACTCATAATAAATCTTCCAGAGAAATCAAGCCTGTCTTGCTAAAAGCATGAGGGAACTTTGCAAAGCCCTCTAAGAAGGTGTGAGAAAGGGATCTCACCTGTAAGAAGAAAGCTTGCAAAAGTGAACCTGTTTGGATTTTAAAATATCCATTCTCCACCTTTCACAGCGAACTCTGCATGCATGCCAGAATTTGAAAACAAAAATGCAAAAGGCATTGAAATAAACCACAGCATTTAAACACATCAAGGATAAAACACTTGCAAATGGGCTGCTTTGTCTACTGCAATATCAAAAAAAAAAAAAGTAACAGGAAAAAGAAGGAAGAGGAGAAAATGCAGGAAAACTGATTTGTTTTTTAATACCTTTTATGCAATCTTTCCCTCTGAAGGCAGTCAGACTATACATCTTCCAGGTGATAAAGAAGAGGGAAATGCTGCACCAGACACAAACCCCGTCCTCGTGCTGCCTGCTGATGTGCAAACTGCAGGTGTCCCCAGTGTGCCCATCATGGCAAAGCCCCGATGTGACAAGGAAGCCATCTCTTTTGGCTTTGGCATCTGTTCCTGAGCAGACCCGGTGGGCCCAGTGGCCATGACAAAGCTGTGCACGTGTGTGGCACGTGCTGCATCGGAGGGAAAGACCCCGGTACTGCCCGGCCAGCTCAGGCAACCTGGATGCTGAACGTAATCTCACTGGCATCATTTTACAGGAGCTCCACTAAAATCCATGAACCTGTCATTTGCCCATGGTAGTCACTTAGAAATGGAGTAAAAATGCCCCAGAAATGCCTCTTTCAAATCACCTGGCAAACAGCACCCAAAGGCAGCAAAACATTTCAGCCCATCTAGAAACCACGGCCCCAGTTTTGTGTTGATGTAAACCAGCGCAGCTGGTGGAGGTATGCTGATTTACACCAGCTGAGGAACTGTTCCTATATTTTCACCTAGTTCATGAAGATTTATATACTAATTCCCCGCAAAGCATTATAATGAAAAAAAGAATCTTTTAGCTGGGTCCACAAGTCCTATTTCATAAGTAAGTTATCTCAGCCTTGCTGGGTCAGATCTTACTGAGAGGACGATACATCCAGGGCTGTCATGTAAATCATTTCCTTTTGAATACTTATGTCTAATCAACTTCAGACCTTGTTTTGGACACATTGTACGTTTCATAAGCTGAAGAACTCTCTCTGATGAAATCCTTGCCTCCTCACCCCAAAATACATCTGAACAAAATTGTCCCATCAGGAGTTCAGATAATTGCTTGGCCTTTCCTGTCAGTCATAAACCAGACCGATCCAACTTTTTTGGACACTTCCCCACACTTTAATGTGCTTTTCAAACACATTCCGAACAGCATAACAGAATAGGAATGGTTGCTTTTATAAATGTGTGGTACTTTATATGCTTAAGCAAAGAAATCAGAGACTCTCTTTGCTCGTGCCATATGTATTATTGTGTGATAAAAATTTACCAGCATGTAGTTCTGCAATTATTGTTCTTACAGCTCCATTAGTCTTAAATCTTATTTATGTACCATGGACTTTTTTCTTTCACTGGAACTCCCAGGCTCTCCCTTTTCTTGCGCCAAAACTTATGAAGCACCGAGTAGTCCAAGCACAATTTGAAGACTCGATCTTTCTCATGCCCAGAGTGAGTATGTTTAAGAGCGATGCCTTTCTGCTCCCACCCACAAATTCCCTCAGGGTCCACAGCCGCACAACTCCTTGGATCTCACAGAGGTGTCCAGTGGCTGACGCAGCAGGACACCGGCACCGAGCGAGGTTCACACTGGCCACCTGGTCACAGCAGCATCCGCCACCCGGGAATGCAACAACTGGGAGAAGCCGAAGTCCTCGTCGGGGGCTGAGCCGGGACGCTGCCCAGATGTTGCTGGGGGCAGCAGGGCGAGATGTCTGCATGGAAGGCATAGCATGGACTCAGTAAAAGCCAGCGGATAGTTTTCTACTGACTGCCGAGGGGGCCATGATTTTCTGCCACCAGCCCTCCTTGACAGCCTGACGGTGTGCGCAGCAGAGCTCAGGGAGGTGAGGAAGATTTGCTGCAGGAAGCCCGGCACATTTCTGCCAGTGAATGGCAAGCTGCCCCGTGCACTTGGACGGTGCTAAATCCTGAACAATGAGAAGCATTACAAATATTCAGACATCATAGACTCGGGTTTACCAAGATCACAGTCTGGAGTTGAAAGCCTGGGAATTCCTCAAGGAGAAGGTGTGGTCTGGGGCAGCACATGTGAGCTGAGAGCTTTCCAAGTGCCTCTGCAGCTCTCAACATCTGATGAGAAGATTAAGTTCATGGGCAAAACACATCGTGAAAATGGAAAGCAAGCTGCTGCATTTATCAGTAAGTTGAAAGGACAAAATGTATGTGAATGTTTGAAAAGAAAAATCTTTAAAAGGCTATTCTGCATCAAGAAGAAATCTTTCCAAGGAGTGGAAAACAGGGACCTGCAGGGCTCAGGTGCCACGGAGGAACTTCACTTCTGCACCTGAGTCCTGGCCACGTGAGTGGGGGTGCAGACCATTAGGATGCCAAGCCTATATATCTCATAGGTCCTGCGGACAGGAGAGGCTCCATTAGACATCGCAGCTCCTGTCTGAGGTGTCAGCTTCTTGGCAGTTCACTGGAAGTCATTGCTACCTAGCAGGGGTGACAAAACTGAATATAACGTGACTCTGCCACAATTTGGAGTTTAGCACTTTACACCATCAACAAAGAGTATTCTGGAAACATGAGTGGCGTTTCTGACACTGGGGAGTGACACACAGGGCAGGGTTTTGGCTCTGGCACAGCCTCGTGAGAATACGTGCTCATGGGTTTCAGGTCTGTACGTGTTACAGAACTGCTCCTGAAGCTCACACTGGCTTTGTACCTTTGTGAGCCTGTAGTCTCAGGCAGAGTTCTCGCAGGGTTTATAAGCTGTCCTTTGAGGACGTGCCCTTGAGGACATGCAAAAAAGCATGAATCCTCAGAAAGTTTGTATTCTCTGCAAGAGCACCTGCAGCAAAGGCCACATGAGTCCCTTGGGCTATTGCATCCATCAGGTTGACAATGCCCATGGACCAGCACATACTGAGCTGCTTTTCCCAAACTTTTCATGATTTCAGGACTTACGTTAAGTGTGGGAAAATAACTTTCAATTTTTCATAGCCCTGCATTTCTCCTCTTCATTGTTGTGAGAAAAGCCCTTATCTCATCATTCCCCTGTGCTGTGAATGGCTTGTGTGATTTCCAGGTTGGATGCCCACTGTTTCAACCTTTACCTTCTTGTTTCCTCACCTTGGATGCTCTCTGCAGCTGCCTCATGTCTCTGCCGTCATCCCTGTTCGATCCTTGCAGCGCGCAAGGCAAGCATCATGCAGAAAAATCAGTCTGCAGGCCACTGCTTTGAGTACAGAAATGAGCATACAGAACAAATGAACACAGAAATGAGGTCAGAGCTTGTCGTGATGTCAGGGGACTTCAGCCCCACCCCAGGAAGTATAAACAAAATCAAGTGAACTGCCCCAAAAAGACCTGTGTGGCTGTCATAGAGGCATTCAGGAGATACTCAGAATGGCGTGTGCGTGCGTGCCTGTTTGTCAGAAGTGACAAGAAGGAAAACACGCCGCGGGGCGCTGGCGGGGGCTCCCCCGGGCCCCCCCGCAGC
>NW_009211947.1:0-7807 GCF_000690835.1 Fulmarus glacialis
CTTGAGCGGGGAGGGGAGGGGGAGGGTTGGACCAGCTGGCCTCCAGAGCTCCCTTCCCACCTCACCCACTCTGATCCTATGAAATCCTGTAGAGCCTCGCTCAGAAGTACCAGAAGCTGAGGATCCTCCTTTGCTTAAGACTTCCAGGACTGTGCTTAAATTTAATGGGAGCTTTATAGTCTGCTGTTGCTGCTGCTTATGGCTTTATGGTGGAGAAGGTCTCTTAGGGCAAACTTTGATTGCAGCTAGCAGGCTTCCAGTAGAGAGCTGCCTGTGCCTTAAGAGAGCGAGCAGCAGGGAATTACATTTAATACCTCCTCCTTTCAGTTCTGACGTTCTTTCAGCAAGTAACAGCAGGGCTCCCCTACTATGCTGTATGATCTCGCTCTGTTAACTAATTTCCCCTTGTAACAGGAATGCTCCTGCTTGCACAATGAAAAAAAAATCATGTGGCTGTAAAGCCTGGTAGTTTAATGGTGCTGTAGTTTTAAACAATGTGATTTTGTCCTACTGAATGCTTTGCTTGCGTTCTGATCTAAACTGTGTCTTGCATCATTTGAGAAGATAAGAAAAAGCAAATAAACAAAAATCTGAAAACTGCCCCGCTTCACTATAGGTCATTTTTTTACTGAGAGGAAGAGCTGGGTCGCCATGATGAAGACAGCCAGCGTTTTGCTGCAGTAGCATTGCCAGTAGTCTATTGCAAATGTTCATGCGTCTGAAGATACTCAGTCCCGCTTCAGTGATTCATTGTAATTAGGTACAATTTTTTGTTGAACTGCTAGCAAAAGATGGCTTTTTTCCAGAAAATGGAAAGTTTAATTGCAATAGTCCAGTTTTGCTAAACATTTTGGGCGGTTCATTTTATGAAGTCTTTAGCTGCCAACAAAGTCTTTTTCAGCCAAGCCCTGATGGTATTTGAAGAAACTATTGAGTACATAGGTTTTGAATACAAGGCAGAGGTGTGGCCTCTCTGTTGCTCTCACAAACACACATACCTGCCGGTATTTCTTCATACCTTCTGCTTGAAAACACCCATGAGCTTCTAGAGGATCAAATTGTGACCTTGTTGAAGTCAGTGTCAACATCATTGTGGACTTCAGTGGGGGCCGGAGCTGGAAGCAAATTTGCAATGGTGATTGAAAATCAAAAGTAAAATGTACTTGCCTATTACAGTCATTATACATTTGTTAAGTATTTTACTGGGCCAATTTTGTAAAGGATAAAAATGGAAAACAGATTTTATGGGGGTTTTTTTCCTACCTTTCTTTTTTTAATGAATTACAAAGAAATGAAAATATGCAAAAAGGTGTCCTAATGATTTCTTGACTAACATGATGTGAAAAATATCAAGAAATTGCAACAAAATAGAAAAGTTCCCATCTAAATAAATGAAACAGTTACACAGCTGAGGTTACAGAAATATGCTCGTTCATGTACAAAGAGCAGTCGGTTGCCCAAGAATGTGGAGACCTAAGATCTTTTCGAAGAAACACCAAGGAATATAAAGGTGCAGATAGGTAAATAAAGATCTGGCTGGTGCCGGCAGCCTGCTCCATTAAGACAATGAGAAAGTCTTAGCTCTTTTAGTTATTGGCCCCATTCTGCATGTGAAGTGAATTCTTATTGAAAGCTTTTATGTCTGTCACTCAGGAAAGAGGCATTATAATATCATTATTTTCATCCTGCAATATTTGATTAGTCAAGCCAAAAACACACAAACATATGACGCTAACTTTACAACTTGTAATTCTCCCAAAAACTTGTTGGTCTCAACCTTGGCTGAGTTTATTATTAATATTTGATAGGCTATTTTTCCCTGTCCTTCAATACTTTGTGACAGTATAACTTTAGAGAATTTGGCTGTAAAGCGTGGGTTTAATTTTATCTCAGCAGATTTAGATATCGGTGGCTGTCTTAAATTTAAAACTTGGAAGTTATTACCTTGGCCTCATTAGTTGAAGTGTCATGGTATACAGTTAACAGGAGGAGTATTTGGAAAATTTGCAAATGTTGAGTTAATATTACTTAGCGATTTAGAGGAAATGAAATGCTTTCAAGGCAGCTGCTAAAGTTATAGCTAATACTACAAAGTATTGATAAATACCAAGATCTTGTTTCTCATCCTTTTAATTGTGTTTAGAGATGATACAAACTGATGTATCAACTACTCCATAATGAATTCTAATAGATTTATTGGGAAGAATAATAAATCTCTTCCTTTATTCAGAAGGTAACTTCTGGGTGTTAGAACATGTAGTATGAGGAGAAGCCCAGATTGGGATTTATATGTATATACTTGCTGAAGGGTTTTTTCAGGTACTTGAAAGGCAGGATCCCGGTGGCAGGATGCTGAACTAGATGGACTGCAGTTCTGATACAAAAGAGCAATCATTTTGTTGACATATGTCGCTAAAAAGTTACAGAAAGCTCAGCTTCTTGAACTGACAGTGTTCAAATCCTCAGTGATTTATACTGGCTGCGTAGTTATCCCCTGAATTGGGCTTCACACAAACTACTGGCTGTGTAGTTATCCCCTGAATTGGGCTTCACACATCCTCCTATGGGTTTTTTTTGGCATTTACGAACAGACACATCGCTGTTCCTGCTATCCTTATGGCAGAGGCTTTATGACTAGATGTAGCAGAGCTGTTTTATTGGCTTTTGGCCACTGGGAGCTTTTTGCCTACTCCGGAGAAATTTCCAGTTTGCTAGCATCCAGCGCTTCACCCTCCCTTGTCACTGTTGTGGCCACAGTTGTGGCCGATCTTGACTTTGCTTTGTGACGCCTGATTATTCCTCACCAGTGGCGAAGGTGCTGTAGTAAGCTTCCTGGCAGCCCCGCCAAGTGCACAGCATGCCCCTGAAATGACACAAAGAAAAGAAAAAGTTCCCAAATTTTTTTCCTCCTCTTCAACCATCAGTCTGTTATTTCTATCTGCTGCAGCTGCTGCAGGAAGGGGCTGTATTACCTTTGTGAACTGTTGAAACTTGTAGCTAACTGCTGTGAGCCAGCAGGTTTCAAATGTGAACTGTAGTTCCTTGTGAAGATCTTATGTTCAAGATGGTCACCTTTGACCTACCACATGGCACATCAGTGGTGATTTACAGTCCTGTGGGTTGAAAAATGGAAAATAGAAATAATAGAATAATAATAAATAGCATGACAATTTAATGGAATGAAATTATTTTCTTGTCAAAGTCCTAACAAAATAAATGATAGACTTATTCATGTAGTTCATTCATGTAATATTGTAGTTCCATCAACTGTACTGGACACTCGTTATATCTGACAATGCATTATACCTGACAAAAAGGGGGAAAATTCAGTAATTCCTCACTGGATAGAACAGAAGTTGGCTTCAAAATTTCTTCCTTTGTCAGGCAATAACACACCAATGTCATGTCATGTAGAAAAAGTCAAAGCATGTGCATGAGCAGAGGAAACCCAGCCGAGTAGAGGACAAAATATCTAAAACTCAAGGGAGAAGAGACAGCAATTACCAGTTGCTCTGGTTAAACAGTCTTTTTTGTGCTCTTTTTCATCCTTTTGATTTAATTTCTTTTTTAAGGTATGTTGTTATTTTTAAATTACTATAGTTCATACATGTCCTGCCATTCCTTGGCATCTAAACACTAGGATAAAATAAACAGAGTATGTTGTATGAAGGCCCGTTAATTAAGAGTGCATTTGCTCTGTCCTTTTTTTTGTGTGTGTGTGTGTGTTCACTAGGCATTAGTTCCAGTTTCAGCCCTTATAGGCAAGAGAAGACCAAATAGTAAATAAAACATGCAAGACTGGTAGAGTTTGGGTTTCTTCTGGGTGTAGGTCAGTAGCCCTGATGCAGCTTGTGGCTTTATCTTGCTCAAAACAACGGAGAGGAGTTATCAGCCAAACTACACTGATGGAAGAAACTGAGTGTGAATAGTTTTTTCTAATTTATAACTTACATTATATATAATCTCATTTATAATTTATAAGTAAAGAAGGCTGTAAAGTGGCAAAACACTTTACCAGTGCTGCCCTACATCTGACTAGTTCATCTAGTCAAATATGTCTCCAACGCTGGCCGTAAGTAGGTGCCTGGGAAAGTATAAGAACAGGACAAGAATACAATACTTCCCACTAACACTCTCCCTCCTCCCTTTCTCCTTTCTCAGCCCTTTGGGGAAACATGGCCTTCAATCTTTGGCTAACCAGTGTGGTGGACACATAAACCTCAGAGTTTTCTAACAGCACCCATCTCATGTTTCAATGCTTATTTGTACTTAGATATTTCTCGTGACTTGCTGGTTGTGCTGTGTTAGTATTTACATATGACAGATCAAGAGTCATTTTGTGAGGCACTTGTCTGCATAGAGTGAAGGACAACTATTGCCCTGAGAAACTTCAAAGCTCTGGTTTAACTAGACAAGATATATTGGAAGGGAAAAAGGTACACATCATGGTCTTTGATGCTCTAAGTTATGCACTAATTATAAATATATTCCTAAAGTAATTTCCAGTCTGGTAGGTAGAACATTGCTGCAGAGTCACGGCAGCTTCATAGCAGTTTGAAGCTCAAGGAAATTTCCACTGCCACAGCACTCGACCCCCTTCACAGGGAATAGAGAGAAAGCACTTGCTTGCTCAGGGGGAGAGTGGAGGATGCTGATGGAGTAGGCTGCACATCCTTGGCTGGATGCTGCCGCATACCTCCCAGTCAGTAGAGAAAGGGATACTTCCGAGGTATAGACCATGTCCAAAGCAACTCTTGGGCACTGCGAGAAGGGAGAGACTGTATTGCACCCATCCTGCTAAAGTCAGCCTTCTCCCTGCTGAGAAGAAAAGAAACAGGGTTTTGGAAAGGGGAGGGGAGTAGAAGTGATTTTAGGGCTTGAATTTTCAAAGGAGTCTAAAATAACTGAAGTAATATGCCAGCAGCACGTTTGTATCCATCAGCAGAGACAGCATAAATTTATTTATATCTTGCTTTTACCCACCCAGGATGGGGCCATATTTCTTTTTGATAAATGCAATCTAAAGTGCTTCACTTACAATGTGCTTATTTTAGAAACTCAGAAAAGGGTTCCTGCCTTTATTGAAATAACTACTTGACTGTGTTGCCCACTGAAATCCATGAGCTACCACAGCATGGCTGCATACTTGAGAGGTAGCTCAGTTACTTTCTCAGGCAATCAAGTAATTTGTTCTTCATCAACTAGAGTTTCTATATTAATGAATAGAGTCCCTGCTGTTAAGAAGTTCTCTCATTTGGATACTGGGTAAAGGATAACAATTTGCAGATGAGCTCTGGCCCATGAAAAGCCCAATAAGGGTGATTCTTTATCCTGCAGAGCAAGAGTATAGGCTAATCAGTACTTGAGCAACCCTCAGCTATTTAACTGGGATAAAAGGGCTGATACAATTATGGTGCTCTTTCTATTTATTTAAGAATCTTGAAAGTGTTACTAGGAAATTATGAATCTGTCCTGGATGAGAAGAAATAATTGATCTGTATGCAGCTACCCATAAATGACATGTAGAAGTGAGTGAAAATGTCTGAGCTCTTAAACTATATTGCTAGTTAAACCATGTTCTGTTCTGTTAATGAAAAGAGATAGAGAATAAAGAGCAAAGTCATCATTTTTCCACATGCTTTCATGGTTTTCTTATTATTTGTCTTCTGTTCTTATTTTTCTGCCTGCACAGATACCCAAACTATAACATGTCCCTTTTACATCAAAGGGATTTGATGAAGGACTGCCCTGATCTTTCTTCCTTTCATCTGTTTCTCCTTGCTTCTCCATGTTTTCTCTGTAGCTACAAGTGGATACCACCCAGTGACAGCAAAGGCATTTGAAAAGGAGGGTCTTTACGCTATTGAGGGGCCTCACAGCTGACAAGCACACTGCTAAAATTGGATCCTGCTGATCAGTGGGAGGATGGCCTGGGTATGGGTTCATACATATCTTCATAGGAGCTCTCTAGGGTATCACTTATCTAACTGCAACAGTTGCCTAATTTGCCTCCAGCTCTTAATAGTTAATCATGAAGTTTAAGATATCAGATAATTAAATACCACAAAGTACAAGTATCAGAGTGTTCATCCAATACAAGTACGGTAGGCTTTAGTAGAGGCAGTCAAGTGGCAGAACTCCTGTTCGACAGGAAGGTCCAAAATTAAGGAAAATAAGTGATGCCTTATTAGAATGCGTATTAGAACCCCTCTGCTCATGCCTTTAAATTCTTTTTTTTTAAATTCATTGAATCTGGAGGATCCCAGGGCTTTCACATTTTTCAGCTATTTGTACCAGAGTGAGTCCCGAGAAGCCCAGAGGAGGGTCTCCCAGGGCTTCAAGACTCAAAGGTCTCAGGTTTCCTGCTGCTCAACTGGAAGGCCAAATGTGACGTGTAGTTTTCGGGTTGACAAGAGAGAGAGGATGGCCCTGCTACTTTCGCAAAGCCGGCGGGCCTGGAAAGGGCAGGCGTTGGGGTGGCCGCAGCCCCCGACAGAGGGGAGGCCATACAGTGGGACTGCTTTGGAGCCGTCGGTCCTGGGAGCCTGCGCTCTCCCGCAGCCCGCCGGGTGAGCCAGCGGGATTCTTTGCAGGCCTTGTTTCTGAAGTTCAGTGAAACCTTGTTCTTTGTTTGAGAAATATTTTGACAAACTGACAAAAAATGCCCTGTTTTTCTGGAAATTTTTAAACCCGCTTTAAAGTCCTGCACAAACAATAGTCAAGTTGGGTTTGTTTTAACATTCTGGATTAAGTCTGTGAATGCTGCTTCCATATCTGATGCCTGATGAGGGACGCAGGCTTCTGCAGGTATTCAAATATGGACCCAGAGTGATTCCAGTCCAGTAGGAAATTAATGTGGATTTTAGGATGCTGACAAATAATGCATATCTAATAATCAGTTCTGAACGCCATATGCATATCTCAGATACTGTAGTTCTGTGGATGAAGGTTCACACTTACTTTATCAATAGAAAACCCCTGAGAACATTTTCAAGCATAAATTCCATTGCTTAATATGTATGATCAGATCTGTTTCTGTTTCAGAACTATGCTAAACTTTCCACATTCCCATCAATGGGAACGGCCTAATATGTGGCTAATTTTTAACCCACTAGAGTATGCAGTGATAAATCCTTAAGTATGAATATGTGAAACAGAATGTTCAATCACTAGTGAATAATAGTACAGGAGACTAGGCTGATGTTGAAACCTTCTTAAAAATTGCACTTGTCACTAACTTTTGTAGTAAGAGCCAAATCTTGCAACACACAAAGCCCTGCAAATCTGGGAGCTGATGCTGCTCAGCAGCTTACTGGAGGCAAGCACAAAGCTACAGACTCAAACCCTTTGTTTTTGGAGAATGATCCTCTCACAGCAGCAACTGCTTAGCTGTATGCTTTAATCTATTTCATTGTACATCATTCAAAATATTCAGAAAGAGTCTGTCTTATGTCTTCTGTGAATGCCATCAGCAATGTCATGTTGTATCTGTGCGTTGTTATTAGCTAGAATGTAAAAAAGCATCTCTCTCTTCACTAACTTCCATTCAGCACTTTTACTATCACCTTTGTAGGTGTGCTGTGTTTTATATTCAATAGAAACAATTCCCTGTGAAGCATTTTAGTATCTGTCTGTCTGCTATAAGAAAGACCTGATTTTTCTTCCATATAATTTACAGCCTGGGTCTCCTGTTAAAAGAACTGTGCATTGATGTAAAAAAGAAAAGTATAACACTTACTGATTAAATTGTTTTATTATAATCCAGTGAAATTAAAGCAGTTTGGCACAAATGAAAGTAACTGCTGCA
>NW_009211947.1:7838-19831 GCF_000690835.1 Fulmarus glacialis
AAACAGATTCAGGTATTATAGAAATACAGAAAATACAACAAAACACATCATTAAATAGAAATGAGCATCTGCTAGATCTGGGACTTGTTCCCTTACGTAATGACTGCATCAGGGCTTAATTTATAGTTGGATAGGTAACTATTGAGTATGCGGTATAGATTCCCTACTCTGTCTTATACAGGTTTAACAGAGGTGGTCATAAATTATGACAGATTTAGGAAAGTCCACCTTTCTGAAATTATCCCAAAACACAGCAGCTTCTGTTACTATACCTGAGTTTAAGCAGAGATGAGGCAGAAGCTCTGCTCTCTCTCAGTTTGCTATGGCTCAAATGAAAAGCTTCACAAAATTTAACACCATTCCTTCAAAGGCTATATACTACTTATATTCATTCTAAGAAAAGGCAAAAATAATAGCATCTGCATAGCTGCTGAATTATTTTAGCAATAGTACTAAAGTATGGTTTTACAAAGTCTGTGTGTAAAGCCACCAGGACTTAAGCTTGTGGCAAGGAGCATTGCCAAATTACTGCTTTTAAGAGACTGTACCCTTCAGATTCAGAGACTCCATCAGACAGTTCCCTTGCTTCTCTGTGAGACACTTTGCTCTGGAAAAGGGTGTTCATCATTCAAGGCCTGATCTTGAAGTTAACTGGAGTATGTTGCTAGTGGCATCACCTTGGATTTGCTCTGGCTCTGTGTGTGGTATTGGACCACCACAATGAATCATCGTAACTTGAACACAATAGGTTTTATACTATCATCTCATTGGTTTTCAAAGTACCTCTTGCCAAAATAATTTCCTTTTTGTATGGCTTTCTATGGGGAAACACACCGTTCCTAGAAGCTTTTAGGGCTCTGTAAGTCAAAAATGGTTGCAGCTACGGAAACTATGCAGTGTTTCCTCTCATGAGAAAGAAAATTCCACATATTAGATATTTAGATAAAGACGAAAATAGATGTCCTGAGGTTTAGGCACTGGTCTAGTACTCAGGAAATCGAGCTTCATTTCTCTGTCAGTCACTAACTCTCTTGATCTTGTTACAATGAACAAATCACTTACTCTTTTTCAGCCTCTGAAATGAAGACAATGCTTTTTTTCCCCACCTGCTATTTATCTGGTTTGCAAACTTCAATTGTAAAACGCTTTGGGTACATTAATGAGTGACTGACTGTTTGTATAGAGCCTGGGACAGTGATCTGATTGAGACTTCAGGAAGTCACCAGAGTTCAAACAACAGCAGCAACATTATTGCATGACTTAACTGCTCTCAATGCACATGTAAAAGACTAGTTACTTAAAGATCTGCATTATTGTGACCATGTTCAATCATAACCACTGTTTAGTGCCTGCGTCACGTGTTACACATAGCATGCACATATTAAATTAAATGTATTTGGGTCAAACAATTACAAATTTTGACACATGCTTGTTCCGTTTTTATCTGTCCTCACGCAGAGCAATTTCCCACTGATGTTTTTCCACTTGAAATCATAATGGAGTAATTGTTGAGCTAAAATGGTAGGATTGGACACAAGAAGATGAAGAATTACTCTCTAAAGTTACACATGATTAAGAGCTCTTTTCAGTATAGTATCCTTCTATCTGTCATGCCTTTCATAGAAGTTTGACATAAAAAAGAAAAAGCCAAAAGAAATGAGGATTTAGCCAGACATAATTTATATTTCAAAAGAAATTAAGGAATCAAAATTATTATTAGTTATACAGTGAGACATGAAGCTAAACTAATTTGCTTTTAAGACTTTAGCCAGTATATATGAAGCTATGATTACGTTGCATTAGTTTTCAAAACATGAATAAAAATGCGTAAGGAATATATCTAAATAAATAATTTTTTTAAAAATAATCAAATGTTTTGATGTGTTACCTTGGATTTGAGAGCGGTAACTTCCTTTGTCCATATCCCGTTGTGACTATAGAAGGATGTTTTCAAAAGACAAAATAAAAAGCTGACCTTTTGATGATTTTATTAACTTAGGGACCCATGACAATTAGAAATATGAGCACAGAGGAAAAGCAATAGCATTTACTCAGCTCCCATTTATTTCACAGCGTTTTTATTTTAAGCCTGTGGTCTACGGTGGCAGATTTGATCCAAAAAAGGACTGCTCATAATCTTTCCAGCTTTTCTTTTCTGAGAACACTGTTATGATACTCTCTGGTACTTGCATCCTTTTATCTTTAAGAAGGCTGTCCCAGACTGGTGATTTTGCCAAAAACTAAGCTACCAATGGTGAGGCCTGAATTTCAGAATAGGTTGAGAATGCACTCTTTAAAAAAACAGGCTCTTTGTCAAGTGTCACCAAATCAAGATCCAAAACCTGTAATCACTTCCTAAAGTTCCTGCCCTTAGGTTTTGTTAATAGCCATATAAACACAAGGTTTGTGAAGATGCGACAATGCCTTTGAAGGCAAAAATCATCCTGAAATGTGTACAATGTGTACAATGACAACAAAAGTCAAGGTTTCATTCTTTAGGAGCCAGACACTCTTGGTTCCTCCCCCAAATTACAATGTTGCCTTGAAACCAAAGAAAGAATTGCATTGATTTTTCTAGTTCTGATGGCAGTTGGCATGTCCTTTGACATTCAGGATCATCTCTAAGGAGATGTTTCCTTTGCAACTCACAAATCTAATCAGGCAAATAAAAGTTCACAGTTAAGCCACTTTTGCTGGTACACAACTCTTTGGAGTATAAAGCTACTGAGCTTTAGGCTCCTATATGCCAGTTGGCTTATCTGCTTAAGAAGCATGGACTTTTAATGTGGGTTTAAAGTGATAAGATTTATCTCGTGGAGAAGATTATGTATGCACATTGCATTGGTGACTGGCTTGCTTCAAGTTAACCAGGAATAGGTTTAAGCTGAACCAAAAGACATTTTTAAACTGGAAAAAGTCTATTTAAATTATAATTCAAATTATATACATGGAACTTTTGCATATAGACAAATCATTTCACTTAGTTAAAAGTTAAAAATGGGGACTGAAGGTTATAGTCTCCATGATCAGACTTGCAAATTAAGGTACCAGCTTCTCCTTGATTTTAGTGGGAGTTAGGAACATGATTGAGTTGAAAACCATACCACTGGACAGGTAGGGACTGAAATCTCCTAGATTTCCTATGAATCTCTGTGTGTCTGACTCCTGTGAACCTAGGCGGCTTTTGAAATTGAGACTCGGCCCCTTCAGCTGTTAAGGCATACAGTAAAATTTACCCTGTACTCATCTGAGATTAATTCAGCTGTCAGCAGTGGGACGTATCTTCATAAAATGGGCGGAATTCCGTGTATTTGGAATTTGTGTTCTTGCAACTTGCCCTTAATTTGAAAAGAGAGGGGCCTTGTTTGCTGTGTTGGGCCTGGCTTTTCTAGGTCTGGCTTCTCTATACTACTTCGTAGAGTATCTTTAGAAAATCTTTAATGTTGTGCTTTTTTCCCCACTGCTTCCCTTGGGCACAAGCAGCACAGTAGCATACTGAGCTGCTCCTTCTTTTGCCTTGAAGATTTATGTTTAGCAGAGACCATCTTTCAGATTGCAAAATATGTGACATTTACGCAATGCCATGGCTCATTTTTGTGGCCTGAAGAAAACTGCCCTGTAGATGCTGTTATAACAGGGAATTTTCTCTCAGACTATCTGGTCAAAAGGGTCATACTAATTGGTAGGGATTAAAACAAACAGAAGTAATCTGGCAAGGAAAGGAAACTTAAAAGTGCCAGCCTTTTCATACCTGGGTCAGTTGTAGCATAGCATTCTGGCCAGGAGATGACTCTTCTGTAATCCCCATAGCACCTGCAGAAAAATAATTGTATTTCTTAATGCTTCCGTAATATGTAACCAATACATTTTCCTTCCCTACCAAGGGTCCCAGATAGCCATGGTGCCTACGTACTCCATGATGGGACCTTTCAGAGGACACATGAGTCTCAAAAGTAGCCGTAAGTATTCAAATTATTACTTGAGAGGTGCCTATGTGCTCCAATTTTGGAATAACAGCTTGAATATTATGAGATTATTAAAAATACATATTTTATTATTGAAACAATATAAAGCAGATAAGTGCTTCTAATATCTGCTGTTACAAAAATCTCACCTTCTTAATTCAGCAAGCAGCTTTCCTGGTCAGGATCTTTGCCAAGCACCTGTAGAGGAATTGCTAGAAAGCTGTTCTGCCTGAAGCTTCCCTTCTCGGAAATGCTGTTCCACTATACCTTCTCCAGATCCATATAGTTTCAGTCCTTAATTAGATGCTGGCAAACACACCACCACCTGCCATTTTTGTCCTTTTTGTCCTTTGTCCCTCCCTTGACGAAGCCCAGCTGCAGTCGGAGGCATTTCACTCTCTGCACAAACACAGAGACAAACTCTCTGAGACACTCTCTGAGACAAACAGTCTGGTCCCTCTCCCCTCCAAATTTAGGCTCCAATACAAGATGAGGAAGTAGGCAGATACAAACAGATGCAGGACCGTAACTGTGAACTACTGTTTACGGTACGAGATAGCTCTTTCCTTGCAATGCTAGATAGGTACTTCTATCAGTTTACAGAAGGCGAAGCCAAGGATGTTGCAGAGATGGTTCCCACTTGCCAATAATGTGAAGGGTAGATGAGAATTTGATTCTTCCAAGCTTTTGAGGCTTAAGTGTCACTGAACAGTTTTTATTTGTTGATTATAAGTACATGTAGCTTTGTCCCCACGTTGTGAAATTTCCACTCGTAGGAATTAGCAGTTAGCAGTAGTATAAAGATAAACTATTTGCAGTATAGCAGCACTGCAGTTATACTAGTCTTTTAAAGAGTACAACAGTTGACGTGCTTTTTCTTGCTCCTATAAGAGGCAAAAAGTAATGGCTTTGAATTAGCAGTCCGATGAGGAGCAAAGTCACCTCTTGTGTTTTTCAAAAGCTTATTTTTGTTTTTCAGCTACATGGAAAAGACATGTTTTATCACTGTCATTGTGTATCAGTCAAACTTTAATACTGCTACCACTGGATTTATGATATGACATTATAGCTCTGGACATGATATATTCTCCAGACATGATTTGCAGAAGTAATCTCTTGCAATTCAATCAGTGGAAACTAGGTAAATTAGTCACTGTACAACTACACATTCAGGACTATAATAAATTACTAGGAAAGTCATTACAAAATAGGAAATAAAAAAGAGTCAGTGTTGAGAGAGTTGTCACTGTTCTTTATTGCTCGTTCTTGGATCTGTGTTTCCTGGAGATCTTTCCTTATATATAGAAGCAAGACGTAAATGTCTTGAAAGTACAATAGTACTCAGAGTTTAGAAAGATTTTCCAAAACAGGCAACTTTTGTAGGTAGAACTGTGCTCATATACAGAAAATGCTGAAACTCTGAAATGTTGAAAACCTGGATAAAGCAATTTGCTAAATGTTGCAGGTAAATGAGATCTATGTAAGACAGCAGAAAATTCAGAAGTTTGATTCTGTTCAAACATGGGCTTGAGAACTCTGCCTGTCTTTACAGCACACAAAAGAGCTGTTTCAATTTGACCTGACGTGTGTTTGCCCCATCAACAGAGCCTCATAACAGGGCTACTTAAAATTCCTGGAAGATTTCTGTTTAACATTTCCCTCAATTTGAAGTTATTCAAAGATGTAAAAGAAAACAAAAGGAAAATCTGTTAAAAAGTGTGAACTTTCCAGGGGTGGGAAATACTTAGATGAGCACCCACTAAATCTCCCCATTTTATTGTTTTTATCCTTAAGACACCTTCTTTGAGAAGTGGATGTGTTTTTTCATGTCCTCTTTTCAGAGAGATTGAGACACAGAAAAACAAAATTACTTGCCAAAGTTCAACAGAAAGTCTCTGGCAAAGAAAAGAATTTGCTTTTTTTTTTCTTACATAGGAATAACCACAATGCTGCTTATTGCACAATGTTAGTAATTTTCTGGACACAGGATAGAGCTAGATTTTATGAAAGACAAAAAATTAGATTAAACTACTAGTGCCTTGTATATCTTCAGCATTTCAAATTTGGGGTGGTAATTCATTTTGAGAAGAATGTTCTTTTTATAAATGGATTTTCCATCCCTTTTTAATCCTCGGATATTGTTTGGATTATCACATTGTTCTTCTGTCATGCTGTCTTTTTCACTGCATATATTGAAATCAGGCTGTCACTGCCAATCAGGGAAAGATTTGGGGCATCTCCCAAAATACTGTTTTCTTTTCCTTAGTGACAAGAGCCTCTAGCTGCTGTGATTTAGGGCATTGCCATCCCTTGAACTCAGTAGAGCTGCCCCACTTTACACTTTACACTTTACATCCCCAGCTAGGGATGGTGCTGGATATTACTGAAGAGCTTGTTCCAGTTGCTTTTGCCAGCAGCAGGTTACAGCACAATTGGCAAAATTCATGCAAAATATTAAGTTTTTGAAGTTTTGGAAGTGAATAACTGCTGGTCTCAAGCACATAAAAGCTTTGAAACAGAATAGTACTGATTTTAATTATTTGATTTCTTCAGTATGGTACTGACAGCCATGAGTGTTTTCCCTGACTGAAATTGGACACATGGTAAACGTGTCCAATGATCAAAAATTTTGTGAGCTTTATATTTGACTGCTTCAAGTATCGGATTCCATTGTGGTACCTGTACTACTCATGCTAAATTTCATTGAGACAAGAGATAAATGCAGCTTGGTCATAATTTTGCACGAAGTTCTCCATTGCTTTATAGCAAAGAGAGAGTCATTATTTCTGTGGATGTCTCTCCACCTGTTTGCGTCATGGTGTAAGCACTCTGGCCGTGCCTACGTGTTCGATGAACAATCAGAATGGATGGTCCTGGAACTGAAGTAACACCACCTTTCTCTGGCTGGGCTTGTTGGAATGTGATGCTGCTTCTGGACAGGCTGTTGAAAGCAGGTCTTCATGCCAGTGCCCTTCTGGCTGGCTTTTAGTCACTTGCAGGAGCACATTAGTAAATAATAGTAAATGAAGCAATAAATATGGCATTAGGTGTTCCGTCCCGCTCTTTCTTATGGTGCTTGTTCAAAAGCTGACACAATAAACTGAATGTAGTCAAACTCCTTGGCAGTGAAAAACGGTTTGTAGCACTGTCTCACTTGGTAGGCAAGAGATTTAGACAAGAAAAAGCAACACAGCAAGAAAGCAGCCAAACCGAGGTAGGTTATGAGGATTGATTCCCAGACTCTCAACCCAATGTTTCCTATTTTTTCAAAATACAATAAAAACTTTGAAACTCAGTCATTAACTGAAATTGTACACTGGGGACACGAACAATGAAACAATCATTTACTTCGGTGTGTCAGAAAGCCAAATCTGAACAGGTTGGATGGGCTGATTATCTCAGTGTAAGGGCTATTCTGTGTCTGTGGATGGAAGGCCAAAGGAACGTTAGATTTCTGATCTCCAGTATTCTGTTTATTTTTTAGTATTATTTGCTAGCTACGTTCCGTCTACAAATCCTGCCTGACGGTTTGCGAAGGAATCCAGAAATAATATTTTTGTTTGGAAACAGGTTAAAAGGCAAGGAAAGGCAGCCACACTACCAGGTTAATATTTAAAATGAGTAAATGCTTATCGGCTTCTTGACTTTTTTCCTGGGCTAATGAACTTATGTCAGATACAGAGAAAAATTCTTCCTAATCTAAGAAGTCTTGTGGATTAGAGATTCAGAGGAGCGTCATGGTCAGTCTGTGCATAACACATTTCTGTTCTACATCCTGGCTCCTTTTCTGGCCCGACTTCTGTCTTTGTGTGTATCCAGTCCATTTTCCTCACTATAGAGTGGTAAAGTTAGGCCTGGTATTACCAAGAGGTAAGATATTCACATGCAGTTTTTACAGTACTTTGTCCTACTCTCTAGTATTAAATCTTTCAAAATGTAAATGCTTTTTATTATATCAGATATTAAACAGTGAGATCCACTATTATTCTCCAGAGTTCTATAATATCCAAGGCTCACACATTACTTGTTGCAAGCCATAATTCTCAGATATTCAAAAACATGCAAAATGAGAATAATTTACCACTTTTTCATGTTACATTTCATGTTACCCTTACTTTTTAAAATAAGTTAATGAATACTGACTTGATTTTATTGCAAGCAGGAGGGGATAAATATTAAAATGTTTTCAGAGCCATTATTGCCTGAGACATTTCTTGCCCCGTTGAATGAACTAAGATTTTTCCCTTTTGCAGCTTTTTCTCCCGGACCTTCCTGCAAACTCTCCAACCAGTACATCATTCAAGATCACATGGCTGCTCATTACAAGAAACTGATGTCTGCCAAAGGTATGTATACAGTCTTCAATGATGACAATATCTATGTAGCTGAAAGATGAAATAATAGTCAAGGGTATGTTGGTTGCCCTTACTTTTGGCTGGCTGCTGAATTTCTTCCCCTTTCTTTCCTTCCTCTCCCTGAGTCACCAACTCAACAGATGTAGGAGGGTTTAAAGTGAGGCATAACATGGTATGCCTTAAAAGAGGAGGTGTGTAGAACACTTGATTGGAACTGTAACCTTGTCTTGGGAGAAGCAATCCTAACTGTTGAAAGGCATAAAGTCTTCAGAGTCAAACCGTTCCACAAAATGACAAGTTCATGTTAGGAAGGGAAAGATTATTTCATTCCCCTGTGTTATTTTAATAATGGTTTCTGTTTAGATGTATATGGCAGTTGACTAAAAGGAAAGGTAAAATGACAACTAGGGCAGGTATTTGTTTAATCGGGAGAAACCACTGAAGAGTAACAGTGAGGTTACAGCATTTGATGTTTAGAAAGTTACAGTATCAGTCCTAAATAACCTAGAGGGAAGTTACATTAGCGTGCAGTCATGTTTGAGAGGGCTCTTCAAATACTCTCCCTCCTGTAAATAGCTGCAAACCGCTAGAAAGTGAATTTGGAATAAAAAAATGTCCTCTGTCAGTTGTCTGGAGCTGTGTAAACTTCCTGGTGCTTCAGGTGCAGATGAAAACAACTGGAGTTGCACAGTCACAGCCGTAGTTAGGTTACTGCAAGACTTCTAGTCCTTGGGCGCCCAAAGCTTTCTAACCAAACAATTCACTGATAATATGCAGTGAGCTTTATAATAACACATAGCTGTTGAACAATGGATGAGATTGCTGCCGCATTTTTTGCCAGGAGACCAATCCTTTCACCAATTTGCAGTGCCACGTGCTTTATCTGAAACTACCTAGCTCAAATCTAGCGCACCTTTTTATCATGGTATCAGAACGACTATTTAAAAGTTTCGTGACCTCCACTGTGCTATGGTTCGTGACCATCCCACTCATATTGGGAGCTGGAGGCTGGATTGCTGCTGTATACTTTCGTACTTAAGTGACTTTTGCTTTTGCATGGCTAATGTCACAGAAACAGTGAACTCTAAGGACTGTAGAATTCACATCCTAGTGCATTGCTCATAAATATACAGAAGCATCAAGACTAATTAAGAGCAGCAAAGACTGCCATATATAATTGAAATTTGTTTTATTCTCAACTGGTGAAGCCTAAATGAGAGAGTGAACATCAAAAAATTAAAGGAAGAAAAAAAAGATGTTTTGCATTCTTGACGCTCAGAAGAAAATACATAGAAGATATTCTTGGTATAAAAGGAGCCAAATGCTTTGTTCCCAAGCAAGTTTCAATTTTCTTTTTTTCAAATGTCAGTTCTGCTTGTCTGTAGCAGAATTCAGTTCAGCTGGAAAGAGCTTCTCACAGTAGCTGCTAACCAAAATTTCCAGTGGCTAAAATTTCTAATTCTTAGGTGTTTCACCATCTGAAGTTATAGCTCTCAAAAGTCAGATTTGGAGTGTACTAGAGCAGGAACCTTTACTTTAAAACACTTATTTTGCTTATTATAGTGCTACAGGTTTTCCTTGTAGAGCTAAACTTTTGCATACATATTAAAAACTGCAATATTGCAGGATGTCAAGGTTCTCCTCTGTGCATACCTTGACGCTCTGAAGTGCTGACTTGCCACATGTTATGTACATCTTTAGAGGGGATGATAGGATTTTGTGCCTCTGAAAAATCTTGTTAGGGTTGTCTAAGGCCTTCTCCAGTATCCTTCTAAATATTCTCCAATCTTTTTGAAATACAGCTGCTTTTTAAAATACAACCTATTTGGCCTCACTCCAGACAGTAGCTAGCCCTGCATGTCTGAAACGTCATTTGGAGCACTTGTACAAACTCCAATTTGCCGTGACATTTGGCAGTAATCACAAAAGTGTCTTGGATGGAAATGGAGTCCGTGTCCTTCAAATGAAACTGGAATATTGAACTTCTCCTAGGTGATTGCTTTTCCCTCCACAGTCAGAAATTGTATTTCCCCGTATACCTCAGCATATATCCAGGTATATGCAATCAGACATACAGCTCCATTAACATCCATACCATCTCCTGTATGGATACATGACTTAATGGAGACTGTGCAGCAGTAGAGTGACAGGGCTTGGTTCCTTGAAGCTCACTTGATTTAACCTTTTACAATGAAAACCAAATGACCGAATAACAGAAAATGCTGTGTACAAAACTGCCTATGTAATTGTATAATCAAATAACTCCTATTGCTAGAAAGATGATGAAGAACTGATGACCTTGAGCCTAGGGACAACTTGAATCTCACTCTTAGAGCATCACTTGGCAGTTTCTCCTGGCTGATAGAAGCTGTACTACTCATCCCTGAAATATAAACTTTCTGGGTGGCAGTAGATGCCAATACAATATTAGTAGAGCTTTTCTTAAATTGTAAACTAAAATGAAGGTTAATAAATGTAGCTGTACTGGCTCATATTTCTATACCTAAGTAAAGATGGGTGAAAGCCACAAAATTCAGACCGAGGTTTGGTAGTGAACCAACAACAGCACTGCTGAGGCACTTGTCTTATGCTTTTACCCAGATAAAGACAAGGGGTCAAATCCTCAGTTGGTGTAATTGCAGTTGGTGTAATTGTAGTTGGTGTAACTCAACTAACTTCACTACATTTAAGCTATGCTAGCTTTTGAGAGGTGACCATTGGCAAAGATAATAGCAGGAAATAGGAAAAAATAGGATACATCACTAGGGAAACAATAGGATTTGGTGGTTTGTAGATCTGCATTATAATATTATGCAGACTGGTATCACATACCCACAGGGAATTCGACACCTTAGGACGATCAGTTTCATCTCTATCCATTTTCGTATGATTATTTGTGATGTTAGTGTTTCATTGGACTGAACCTTCTTTTTGTTAATACAGCTGCTGTTGATTCAACTGCACCAAAGAGTTTGAATACCAGTGTTAAATGTGAGTTGTGTTGTTTTGTTTTGTTTTGTTTTCAAAATAGGTCTGGCTCCATTTGTTTGGTTTGGAAATACTAACACTTGTCTTCTTTTATGATGAAGGTGTTCTGAAGAGGCATATATGTGCCAAAAATATGCATCATTGTGGTTAAGATAATAGTATCTAGTATCAAATATCTAATCTAATATCTAAGTTAATAGCTGTACCTAGCACTTGGTTCATGTTTGCACAGATACATGCTAACTTACAGACCATGGGACTCTTTGATATACATACTTTCAGCAAAATGGTTGTTGGAGGCATAAATTGCTTTAGTTTTCCAGTCTAAACTCAGACCACTGGCCCTTTGAATTCCTTGCTAATCCACACTGTATTTTTCATTTCCTTAACTGCTTCGTGTATCTCTGGGCATCAGGCATACTACAGTTAAAACAGGTTTCGAGGAATGAATGCGGTTTTGGTAAGAGAACATTGCACTGCACCTTAACGCCACCTCTTGGCTGAAGCCTGCAGTACCCAATGTGTAGGCAGAGTCTCTCCTGCCCTTCCTTTTTGAAAGGAAGAAAGATTGATGAAAAGTAATACATTCATCCCTTTCCCTGGAAACAGAGCATTCACTTTGCGATGTGTTTAGTTTTCTTCATTCACAGGTTGTGAGGCATATAGAATCATAGAATCATAGAAT
>NW_009211948.1:0-7371 GCF_000690835.1 Fulmarus glacialis
TGAACTCGGAGACGAGGGGAGTGTTCGCTGGGGGTTTGAAACGCGATAGCTCGGGGTTAGGTAACTGTGCCCCGGTGCCTGTGCGGGCAGCCGCCGGCCCAGCCTCCCTGCTCGCTTCCCGGAGCTCTGCAGCTGACGGCACGGGCAGAGACAGGATCGGGTGAGTCTCTGGAGGTAACAGCGTCGGCGTGTTAATGGGCAGTATGCAAGAAGATTAGCTGGCAAGGGAGAGCTTTATTTCTTGTTTTAACAGAAACTTAACTCCGAAGATATTGCTTGGAAGTCGTTTTACCTTTTTTTTTTTTATGGTGGACCGCATGGTATGGGACACCATTTTTGCATACTGCCTGTATAGGTGCCAAATAATGAAGAGCTCTGCAGGTGATGCTGTTAAAACCTGGAGAATCTTGGCACCATTTGGTGCTCAGGTGATCTCACTTTGACTAAATCTTTGTTGCTTACATTTTTTTCTTGATGGTAGTAGAATTGCTTCATATTGTTGGGATTATCTCTTACTCCCTAGAGATTTGATAGCTAAACTGCACTTTTTGGTACTTTTTTGTTTCACTTAGCAGTGACATGAGAAATTTGCATTCCTACCTGACATAAGCCTGAGGCAGGCCTGTCAGTGCACGTGCTCCTGCTTGGGATGCTTCAATCCGATAATCGATTGTGACATTTACAGAAAGTAGAGCTGGTAAATAAGCGTGAATTGCTTGAGCACATAAAAGTAAACTTAATAAGTTGGCAGCAAGGCTACTCAATTTGCAGTTACTCACTTATGTAGTTGACTTTTGAGAAAATCATCAACTATTTCAAGGAAAGAAAGGGGGATAGTTCAGTGAAAAGATGAACTTCAAATACGTGCAGAAAATAAATGTGTCTTTAAAGGTCTAAAGATATATAGTTATGAAGTATAGTACCTTCTGTGAAAGCTTGCTGTAATATTAAAATATGTTAGGTTAGCCTTTTCTGTGTCTTTTTTTCAACAGTCTTCAAGCAAAAGAAAAAAGTTTAAAACATCAACTTACTGAAGAGGAAAAAAGTTTTCATAGAGCAGCAGCCTTAATTTTGTTGGTCTAAAGGCATGGGCTATTCTGACTCTTTATTTGGGGAGAGGGGAGGAGTGTCTGCTCTGGTGTGTTCTACAGCAACACATTATTGCTTACAGGCTGTGGAATCCTTTCATTGTAGAATTTATTTACTTTTTTGGTCACATGGAAGGGGGACTAAATACAAACGTGATAATGTTGACAGAAGCAGAAAAATTGCCAGTATCCTTAAAACCATTGTGACTACAGCTTAGTGGTTAAATTGAGGAAGTTATTTCTGTTGTTGTTGACCACTTGTGTGGGCATTTCTTTGTTGTTTGTTTTTTCTTCTTGCATTGCATAAGAATCATCTTAGAAAGTTAAGCAAGCCTAAAGATAATTTCTTCAATGGAGGTTCTAACTTCTGGAATTTCAGGGTTATGAAAAGTCATAACAAATTGTTAAGTGTTCTAAATCTGTTTAGATGAGCATGAGGAAGTGAAAATCACAGTATAGGGGGTGGGGAGTACAGTTACTGGCTGCAATTATATCAGTTACTAACACCAGTAATAAAAGGCATGGAAATCGGTACTTTCTGCTGTAGACCACATGCAGAGAATAAGAGTCATATTAACCTGTAGTCAAGCTCACAATTGTGTCGAATTTTCTTTTCACCTTCCCATATTTGGTTTGACTGTGATTTAACATGGCTAGGAAGTTGGGTATTTCCAAATGAGAGTAGGGTATTTTCAGATGACTTTGCAGCTGCAGTGTCTGAGAGGGCTGGGCATTGTTTATTTGAATATCAAAGTTCTGTTTAAGCAATTTGAAACTTTTTGGTGCTAATTGTATTCTGTTGGCTGATTAGTAAAAATATTTCAGGACCGTGTAGCTGTAACAAAATTTATTACACCAGGTATGCTTGAAAAAATCAAGGTGATTATCCCCCCCTCCTCCTCCCCCCAATTTAGTAATAATCTGAAGTGTCTTTTATCTCCCCATTTTGAACCCATTCCGCAACATCTTGTTGCCACTTGCATTTGCTCACTAAGTGTTATGGTCTGAGCATAACTGTGAATTTAATAGGGAACTTCTAAGGAAACTTCTACTGAGTGAATGTTTTGTTGTGGTTGCCTTTAGTTTGGAAACAAGCTAGGAACATCAATGAGAAGGAACTGTTCCTATCTCACAAATTGTCATCTGCTGTTGGAAAACTCAAATTAAGCCAATATGAGGAGTTGTATTTTTGACCTTCTGAGGGTGGCTGCTTATCTGGCCTGTTTAATTTAGGGAATCTAGGGAGGAAGGAACAGAAAACTGAAGATGCAGAAAACGCATGTTGAGAGTGGGGAAGATATGTTTGTTGAAAGCTGGTGTAATACGGACATTAAAAAACTTCTTGTTGCTCTGGAAAATTGAACTTGTGGTTTATTCTGAAAAACTGCCTTTGTGTGATTGAGGGGGAAGCTCACAGTTCAGGGAAGGACTGTAAAGAAATATTGAGGGAGAATAGGATGATAACTTACTGTGTTTTGTCTTCCTGATGTCATGAAATGATTTTTGTGAAAAATGTGGTAGTCGTCTTAAAGTAGTTAAGAGCTGCTTTGGTAAACAAGACAAAGTCATGTAATATCAATTTGTATCCTAATTAGCTGCAAGTCTCAGTTTAAACTTCAGTATTGTGTCATGGACTCCAGAACGCTGTGCTTTGCTGTTGAAGGGAAGCATCAAATATTACAACTGAGGCTAAGCTAGATAGATACCTGTCTAATCCAAGCATTGCCAGGATGATGTCTTGTTACTGGAATATGTAGGATGTAAATACTTACAGTATGAATGACACTCTTATAGTAATATATATGTTATATATCAAGTAGAGCCAAAGCTTTTGAGGTCTCTGGCAAACTTCTGATTTTTTTTTTTTTTTTTTCCCTAAGGGATCAACAAAATGATAAAATTAAGATCTTAGTTTGTTCTTTTTACTGGAATGAGAAATGTGTTGTTCCTCTTTCTGTCCTCCATGAAAGATGGGGAAATCTGAGTATGCTTGTGTGTGTGTGTGTTTAAACTTGCGTATAGAGGAGGCTGACTGCTCCTAAAGGAGGTAGAACTTAATTTTTTTTGTAATTGATATTGCATCAACCATGTTAGAGAGTAGCTGCGTCTAAAAAGGCAGTGGAGCTGTTCTTTCATGTTATACAGGCTTTGTTCAGTACTCGTTAGAAGATGGTGGAGGTTTCCTGTAGCGATTTGAAAATTAAATTGAACCATTCTTAATTATGCAGTGACAGACGTCTATGCAGAGAGAAGATGGCAGAGTTTTTGTGCATGCTTCAGCTGTTTAATGGGAATGAAAGTGCTGAATTTTTAAGTACTTGGTAATATTTGTATAGAAATTTATAGTAAATATTTTCTTACCTTTACTTTTGTTATTGCTGTAGGAGATGTGCTTGGTTATGTGGTAGAAAATTTTACCATGAAACACTTCAGATCAGATGGTAAAGCAATAGGGGAAAAAGAGACAAGCTGATTATTGTTTGGAAAGGGCATTGTAAGAAAACCAGCTTGCCTTAAAACTTATGTGCTTTTTGGCTGGCTGACTATGGGAAGAATGTTTATGACCAGATTGTGTCGTTTGGCCTGGAAACTCTTAAAATGAATCCTAGAGCTTTGCATCATGATAGAATACAGTATGTTGGATTTTAATTAAGATAGAATAGCTTGCTTCTCCCCCTCTATCCCATTTGGGTTGGAGGGGAAAGTTATTTTTGTTTTTCTCAATGGACAGCTTTTTTGTTTGTTTTTAAACCTTTTTGTGTGAAGGAAGGTTGTGGATGGATGGGGTGGACAGACTGGTAGTAGTGTCTTATTACATCTAAATGGGAGT
Organism: Fulmarus glacialis; assembly: GCF_000690835.1. Classification (NCBI taxonomy): domain Eukaryota; kingdom Metazoa; phylum Chordata; class Aves; order Procellariiformes; family Procellariidae; genus Fulmarus; species Fulmarus glacialis. The sequence goes on from NW_009211948.1 coordinate 3,919, forward strand.
GTGCCAGAGGGATGAAAACATGGGGATAGAAAGACTTGATAATCGACACTAGAAGATGAAAAAGACGGGTGTCTCTGAAGGTGTTTTTTATTTCCTAGGTTAGTATTCTAAAGTTCATAAGTTTGTAACGAAGGTTGTAATTATTAGAACAGTCATTACTCTTATGAAGTGATAAACTTTTAAATGGAATCATAGTAATGTATTTCTATTTTTGTACACTGTGGAATCTGACCTTTTCTCCCTCCCTCCTTTTTGCATTGAAAACAAGTTGAATTTACTCTCTGCAGTTAGTTGTTACGAATCCCATAAAAAGAATTTTGCCAGGTAAATTCTACAGCAGCACTTTGAAAGATGTTGAGCAGCATTTTTTTTTCTTCCCAGAAGAATATCCTAGACTATGTTTCTATCTGTTGTTTTATTGTGGAGTATAATTTGAAGGAAAAACAAGTCTGTGACTAGTAAAATAGCCTGGGAAACTTTTTTACTACTATTATTCTATTTGGCGTCACAGGAAATTCCAGTTACTGTAGTGATACTGATGTTAAAGTGAATATTGGAAACACTAATGAAATAAATAAGAACTACTGGCTTGTACTCTAAGTACTGAATGAAAAGATTGTTTTGCACTTAGTGTTTTCATTGCAGGACTTCAACACGATGTTTCCTGTCCAGGAGTGACAATGATCGGTTTGGCTGTAATAATGAAACATTTGGCTGAACAAAGGGTGATATTGGGCAAGAGGGATGATGCATGAGAATTGATACTTCTAGCGTATGCATTGGTTAACTCTGTTCTAGTTTTCTGCTCATAGCTTTGATTTGATTCTGTGCCTATACTTTTACATTATAATGAAGTAATGCTTAGTAAGTAAAATACTTGAATGTTTAGGAGGACTACCCCTCTAGATTACTATTTGAAATGTGGGTGAGTTGGTAAGTACAGCATCTGAGGTTTGGTTAAGAAAGTATAGTATGCTTTGGAGCATGCTGGAAAAGTAATTGAAGGTGGTGTTTGTTATATTGGTGTTATGGTAGTCAGGGGTCTGGCAAAACTTGAATATATTTCATCAGGCTATTTTAAGGGATGTGTAAATGCCTGCTTAGTTGATGGCTGAAATAATAAAAGTCTTTGGGTACCAGAGCAATGTCAGAGCAAGGTTAAGCTATATAAATGGAGGTATTGCAGTGAATACCAATGATGGTTTCCCAGCATATGTGATTTTTAATGTCTGGCTATGCGAGAAGTATTTCCCACCCACTCCCCAACAAACAAACAAAAATTCCCCAGCCCCGCAAAAAAAAAAAAACCCTCACCAAAAACCCCCCACCAAAACCAAAAAACTAAAAGAAACAACTAGAGAATCAGAAATGCCATGTGGCTCTTAGAAGAAACTGAGTGTCTCCGGGGCAGTGTACTTGCTGAATAAGCAGATGTCAAGGTCTGAATGAAAGTTCTCCTGTTATTTCTGGCTGTTCTCTATAATTTATCTTTCAGGATGTTCTGGTGATACTGCACACTTTCTGTAGTTGAACAGGATCACACTAAACCCCTGATTTCTACCAAACTTCCCTTCTTAATATTCTTTGATAGTCGACACCTGTGAACATCTAAGTGCTTAGCCAGAAGAGCAACTGTATTAGCTGTTGCTATAGGAAAATGTATGTGGTTTATTTAAGCTGTCACCAATTATGCGTGCTGTAATAAAGGGTTTTCTACATATATGATTGACAACATCGAGAATACTGTTGGCTTCCATGTTTCAATGCAAACTTTCTAAAGCCGAAGAAGCTACCTTGTTGGATTTGGTTTGTACAAAGGTCTGTAAATCCTGGGGTTTGAGACCATGTTCCTGTTAAGGGGGAGAATTCTATTTTTGGTTGATATTCAAAGTTACGTGGTTTGGGGTTTATTGTGTAATTAACTTGTATTATGCTCAGTTGTTCCAGCTGGGTTTACGAGGACAACACATTGTGATAATTCTAGGGTTATCCTCTGCATAAATGTACCCAGTCACGTACACAATCTTAGGTTTAGGCAACATGCACTTCATGAAAATGGTATCTGATTTTGTGCCTGTTTTTATGTCAGGGAAGAGAGGTAATCCTAAGAATACATTTCTTGGGAATCTCTTGGCCAAGGGTATTTGGTGTAGGCTAAGATACTAGGTTTTGCATGGTTTCAGGCCTTGGGCTTTTTTAGAGTTTCTAAGAATGGTTTAAAAATAAATTCATAACGAAAGGGCCTTTTCCAAAGAAGCTACCTAATTTTAGGTGAGCACTCAATATCTGGTAGATAGCAGTGGAATTGAGGCAGAAGTTACCTCTGGCAAGGATTCAAGTTACAAAAACCTAATTAAGTTAAAATATTACACTCTCTTAATTTGGTACCATTGCTGCGGATTTAGTTGTGAATCCAGGAGTTAATTTGGATATCTGAAAATTTTACAGACTACTTGCATGTGACACTAAATTCTGAAGAAAGATGCAGTGGATAACAAAATAAAATTATATTGCTTTGTACTCATTAGAGAGCACTTCCTAGCCTGTATCGTTTTAGGTTCCTTCTTTTCCGTATAGACAATCTTGCTTAAGAATTCTTGTTTCATACTGCCTAACCTGGTGACCTGTCTGATAGTAATCTGATAGTGGTTAGTATCACTGACTTCAAAACAAGAAGTTAGTCTTCTAAAAGTTACAGCGTGAAGAGTGGTCATAGTCCTCATCATTTTACAGAATAAACAGAATTATATAAATGCTTAATGCTTCTTTGAAGACCAGTAAAAAGTGTTTTATGTCTTTATTTATCCAGGGAAAGGGGAGTTGAAATATTGATCTCTAGGGTTAATTTTATCTCTCTCTCTTTCTTTTACAGCTATCAAGTGCAAATCCTGTGTATGAAAAATTCTATCGACAGGTGTGTATGTTCTTGTTGAGAGAACAAACTTTATTTTGTATTTAAAAGAAAGAATTTTCTTTTGCTATGGACTTCAGCATGGCCCACAGCGTGTACACAGTAAAAGTTCAAGGAAAATTATTCTGCTTTAAAATATATTTTTATAGTATCTAACACTTAGGTCTCAGCTATATCAGTATAAATTTAATATTGGTTGTAAGATGACTTATTTAATTTGCTCGGGAACTGCTAGGTATGTATGACATACATCACTTTACAGTTGTAAGAGACTGTTAGCTCTTGGAATGGAGTAAATTCTTGCGAAATACTGTATTGATATGTTCTCTGTTCCTTTTTACAAATGAAGCTGAATTTCTTGTGTTTGTAGTGCAGCTAGTGTTACGTAAGACTTGCATCTCTCCGAGTATCCCCAGAGGTTCTTAAAGGATGCTGTAAGGAGTGAAATTGGGATGGAAAGCCACTGAATGCCAAAAGAATGCATGTAGTTCTTGCAGCTTCACTCAACAGATAAAAAGCTTTTGACTTTATAATGTAAAAAT
>NW_009211949.1:0-18252 GCF_000690835.1 Fulmarus glacialis
TTGCACCAAGGGAGGTTTAGGTTGGACATACGGAAAAATTTCTTTAGTGCAAGAGTGGTCAGGCCTTGGAAGAGGCTGCCCAGGGAAGTGGTGGAGTCCCCATCCCTGGAAGTATTTAAAAGACGTGTAGATGAGGTGCTTAGGGACATGGTTTAGTGGGCATGGTGGTGTTGGGCTGACGGTTGGACTTGATGATCTTAGAGGTCTTTTCCAACCTTAATGATTCTATGATTCTATGATTCTATGATTCTATATGACTCTGGTTTACACTGCTTTTTGAACAAATATTTCCATTAGTTATAGTGCCAACTATAGTCAGGCTCAGTTTTTTGAAGAAGGCCAAATGTAAAATCATTCCTCTGTCATTTTACAGTGGGGGAGGTTCCAAATTTCCTCTCCCACCAGGCTACAAGGCAGATTGCACAAGAGGAACATGCTAGGGACCACAGTCACAGGTCTGATACTTAAATCATATTGTTTTACTCTCTTGCTCAATGCCACAGTGATGCACGTTGCACTCCTTAGCCATATATATTTATTTTGGGATCAATTTTAAACAGAAGTCAAGTGTATTTCATGGCAATCTGAATTTGATTGATGCTGAATTTGATCTATGCATTCCAATTATGGTGATTTATTCTGAGCTGAAATCCACAAAAATTTTTAAGAACAAAGATTTAAGATTTACTTCAGGACACCAGATTAGTTTATGAAGTTGTTCATCTATTTCTCTAGACATCCATAGTTTGAGTTCTTGCTGTATATCAGCTATTCTTCTAAAACAATGAGAAGTTAAGCTATAGATACCAGAGGAGGATAATCAAAACCTGAAGAAAAATGAACTAACATGGAGCAGTGAGGAAGTGTCCAGGGGACAGTGTGATGTTGGAAGCTCTCACTCTTCCCTTATGAAAGCAGCAAGACTGGGGGATGGATCCTGCATATGCACGTGAGTGCACACACCATAGGGAAAAATGGAGGCATTAGAAGTCCATGCACAACTGCAGAGCTATTTTCTTCGTGTTACAGGGACATGGTGGGATAGCTCATGCAACTGGAAAACAGCGATGGATGGATACAGACTGAGAAAGTGAAGGTGGTGCCTTCTTTACACAGCTGCAAGAAACAATTGCAAGGCTGGAAATCATGGTGGATTTTAATGACCTTGATATTATTTGGAAGGGCAATATAGCAGGGTATGAGTGATACAAGAGATTTCTGGAGTGTGTTGATGACAGCTACTTGATACAAGAGATCAATGAGCCTATTAAGGCAGATGCATTGCTGGACCTGTAACACACAAACAAGGAAGAATTGATGGATGATGTGAAGAACAAGGGCAGCCTTGGCCATAACGACCATCTGATTGCAGTGTTTAACATCCTAAGAGAAATGAGTAGGATAAAGGAGAAAATTACAACTCTGGACTTCAAGAGACCCCTTAGCTTACTCAGGAATCTACTTGGCAGCATCCATTGGCACCTAGGAGGCCTGATTAATCTTCAAGGATAACCTCCTCAAAGCACAAGTATGGTCTGTTCTAACACACAGGAAGTTGAGCAAGCATGGCAGAAGGCCAGTACGGATGACCAGAGAGGTCCTGAGTGAAACCGAATACTAAAAGGAAGGTGGAAGAGCAGCTGGGTGACCCAGGTGTATGGAACAATTGCCTAAGCATGGAGGGATGGAGATAAGGAGGTGGAGATAATTCAGCTGTAGCTGTAGCTAATGAGTAATGCAAAAGGAAACCAAAAGGACTTCTAGCCATTAACAGCAGCAAAAGGAAGGATGAAGAAAATGGAACAAGAGAGCTGGTGACAAAAGACTTGGAAAAGGCCGAGGTACTCAACAACTTTTTTTTCTCCATTTCTTCTGGTAAGGTCTGCCTCATCCTCCACAGAGACAGCTGTATTTCAGCAGCTTGTGTCCAGTGGCTTCTGAAAGCAGTATTACCACTCAGCATTATAACAAAGGACTGTCTCCAAGCTGACATGGTTTTCATTGTTTGATCTCTTAAAAGAGGAAGCCCATGAGAAAAAATATATATTAAAAACTGCAGAACTGGAGACTTATCCATTCTGGTAATAGCTGTGCACTGGAATCTTGTATCCACAGGGAACTCTACAGCAGTTTGGATGTGGGTTGCATTTGTTTCTAACTGGAAGGATACCGATGTATGTATGGGAGACAGGAGAGATCATTCTGGGAGGTGTGAGTGATTAATAAGGACTGTGCATTGTTGTTGTTCTGGTTTGGGGTTTCTCTCTGCAGTAGTGTGAATAAAATATAACATTTATATTAAGTGCATTCGTATATCTGGCAGAAAGTTGCATACTCTGCTAGAAAGCATGAGAATGAGAAGTTAGGGATTTCCTAAACCTGTCAAGACATGTTCATACATGAAAAAAGAAAATTCATAAAAAATATGCCTACCCTTGTAGGCAATGTTTTCAGAAAACTGGAAGAAACTAACTTTCAAAAAATTTACAGGAAGCAAGAGCTTTTATATTTGGCACTAACCATCAGGGAGTAAGAAAGGTATTGGTCATGCTTGCAAAGGTTTTCTAAATTATCCTCATGCAAGAGCTGTCTTTCAGCAATTAGAATTTTGGGACATCTTTTTTTCACAATTCAATCTGACTAAAATTTGTGAAATAGCTTTTTAGGAGAAAAACAATGATTGTATGAAAATGGGGACATTATTTGTACTGGTATTTCCAAAATTAAAGGTTTTGATTTGACCTGCTAGATTCACAAAGAGCCTTACCTACCAACCACAAAACTAGGGAGATGTGAGATGTACCAGCACTCCTTCACCTCCCCACATACTATGGCCTGACATCTATGGAACTCATGTAGGAAATAGAAGGTCTCAACCCACATCCACGGGGTGTGTGACCTGGGCCAGGAATCTGGAAGTTGGTTATTACCTTGCAACAAAAAAACGAGTCTCTGGACAGTGGGACAGTCCTGGGTTTGTCATTCTCAGTTTTTGTATGCATAAAAGGGTCATTTACTGTTCCAACTAATAAACATTACTATATGCAAATTAGAATATACAGATCCTAAAATATCTTCTACCCCAGTGTTTGAGGCACTCCCTGAGAGGATCCAGCCTTGGGTTAAACCTCTGTTAGACATGGAAGAAATCCATGTCTCATTTTTACTGGGTAAGTGTGTTAATCACTAGGCAGTAGAGAAACATAAAGCCACGTTTCTCACCTTCTTCTCCTCAGTTTTGTAAATGCCATCTAAGCTCCCTTTTATTAATACTGCCCATCATTTCAACTTCTTCTTTTTTATTAAAAATGTCTGAATTTAAACTGTTACTTCATCTTCACTTCACCCCAAAGATTGTTTTGTTATTTCAAAATTTTTATTTATTTTTTCATTTATTTTTACCTTAGCAAAAAATGTTGGTTGGTCACACAGGTCTGTTTAGTATGCAATCCAGAGGAAGAACTCTCTTACTGCATTATTAATTGTCTAATGTACCAGAGACAGAAAATGCGTCAAAAATAATGCTCTAAGTGCTTTAAAGAGTTGACTTCCACCAAAAAAACATAGATGGCCTCCAAAAACATGAATGTTAATTCATCTGCCTTTCCCCATTTTTGATCAGTTATTGGTTCTTGGGCTACAGGTGCATATATTTTATCTTACATGTATCATCATTTAGCACCATTTAACATGCCGACATGTTACATATACACATTACAAGGAATGCTGAAAATTGCTGTCCCTTCACGTGAGGGGTGATGCACATCACACCTCTCTCTGCCAATCCCCTTTTTTGACATCTCCCTGTTGCCTAATTCAATATATATGGGGAATACCAGAGCAGTGCATGGCTTGGTCTCTGATGATTAGATGCCCACTGCACTTCTCCGTCCACCTCGTGGCAGAGAGCTGACGCAGCATTAGCTGTGGCTGAAGAGCCTTTTTGGGGAAAAGGCTCTTCTTTGGCTTCTTCTCAGCTGCAGCGACAGATGGTAGCAGGGAGAGATTATCAGCGACCCATGGGGCAGAAACCAAAGGAGGAGTTGGAAAACAGAGGCACATGTCATTTTTAGCTGTAGGTGAAGGTAGGTAGGCACATAGACTACAAAAAGAAACGGCTTCAGCAAGGTCTTCTCCAATAATTTTTATCTGGAGGAAGAAATACATTATTATAGTTATCCTATATTTTGTTAGCTGGCTATATGGTCACAGCTTCACAGCTAAAGCTAAGTTGACAACAAAGTCAATATGTATGCCGTGTAAACTCAGAATGTGTCATTTAGCCACTAGTACCATACAGAGTCCCAAGAGGGGTGGTGGGAATCCTGGCTACAGATAAAGTGAGCTCTCAGCTTCTCAGGGCTAGGGGCAAGGACGACAGTAGTACTGCTACCTGCAGTCCTTAAGATGAAATCCCTTTGTGAAGGAGAAACAGGCTCCAAAATGGGGTAATGGAATTATAGAACTTCAGGCAAAAATGGAAAATGGCCTATTACTTGCTTTCTTCACACAGCCATGAATATTTGAGGTCAATCTTCCATGTATTGGACTTCCACTTCTGCATCATTCATCTCCATTTCTAGAATGTGTTGAAATGAATTCAATATTCCTAACAATACGCCCCACTCATCCATCTCTGGAGCATTTTGTAAAGTGGGCAATAATGCTGGACTAGATGTAAAACTGGATATATAACAATTCCTGCACCTCAGTACAATTAAAAATATCCATTGAGCCTGACAGCTAGAGGAAAGCTCAGTATTAGAGTACATTCTGCTTTTTTTCCAGTGTTGAGACATTAGGCATTCACGATGAAATACGCTCCTTTGCATCCAGCAGCAGAATTAGAGTCCAGTACAAACGGGAGCCAGAGCAGTTAGCATGGGTGGACTGAGCTCTTTTGTTGTCTTGTTTGTCCCAAGCCATTCTTAAAACCTCCAGTTGGTTGTAAGAGATGCCAGCATGAAGGATTTAGTCCAAGGAAAGGAAAAGAATTGTGTGAAAAAGCTAGTTGCTTTTTCCCTAACATTTCCAGAAATGAACATAAACTTTTTTAAAGTTCAAAAAAGTTTATTTTACGTTGGAATATATTGTTCTTAACTTTTTAGCCCTGTGTTACTGTGTTCTGAGTAAAACCAGAAATACAAAGAATAAAAACCTTGGAAAGAAGCTGATCCTTTGTTACTTCAAGTGTAGTCAGAAATAGGAAAAAAAAAAAAAGTATTAAAAAAAATTTTTTTTTTCTACAGGATACCCAATATTTTTTTTTTCCACAGCTTCATGTACGTGAAATGAGGCCCTGGGTCTCCAAACAGAGACTTTGCCAAGTGTATACCTTTTTAGATTTGATGCAGGTCTTTGATTCTTTGCATTAGTGCAGTCACTGGTTCTAAACAAGTAATTCTTACTATTCATATGCATCATAGCCAAGCATTAGATCTTCCGAAGCATATTCATCCTTTTAATGCTTAGTCTGTAGTATTGTGTGTGGTCAGACAGATAATGAGTTATTCAAAGACAGAGCAAAGATAAAGTAAGTGAATCTTTCAAACAAACACATACTTTAGCTTGTACAATATGCATATTTTGGAGAATATCCATTTTTTAATAACGGAGTTATTGTCTGAAGGTACTGAGAATAATTTCTTCTTATTCACGGAGGAAAACAAACATTCTTCATATGATCTTTCCTTGGGAAAATACAAAGAGTGAGGAAAACTTTGATTCCCTGAGTGGGAGGTTCTAGAAATAGGAGTGTTTTGGAATTTATATGATTCAGACTCCCAGTATAAATTAAAGGATTTTTAAATTCAAACAGTCTAGAGAACACTTCTGAAATGGCCATAAGTTCTTCCAGGGAAAAAAAAAAAATGTCAGTGCTGATTGACAATGAACTATAGAATACTTTCACACTTTCACAGCAAATTGAAGAGAGCCAGTATTTTAAGGGACAGCGTGTATTCCACTTTAAACAGGGGATAAAATAAATCTTTGAAATGTTTTTGTAATGTAGGCTTTGCAAAACATCTACCCTTTCGAGGCTTTGTTAAAGGGAGCTTGTTTACAAAGTCTGAAGCTGATGAGAAGCAGAAGAAAATTAAGAAATGTTATCTAGGTGAGTCAGTATGAACAGTCAGCTGGTCTCCTTCAGACATTTACAGAGGGCTCAGATAAATGGATAGAATGTTTAAAATTGGGCTGCACTTAATGAAAGTGCCTTGTTATAAGTATTAAACACCCAAAGACAACACAAAGCTCTTCAGACAAGTACTGAAGTCTGAATAGCAGCTCTGCATTGAAAAGCTAGGATTGTAAACCAGCGGGGAACCAGAGCAGCATTTCATATGACTTACTCAGCGCCCCAGCCAGGGCAGTTTTTTATGTGAGTGCATTGATGTTAAATTGAAAGGAAAGGAATGTATAGGTAAATATCTATTTAACTTTGTCATTACCATTGTTTTGAATTCCGTTTCTATCTTCTATGGCTTATTTTCCACATTCGACGCAATAAATGTAAATATCTTTCCAGATATTCATTTTTATATATATATAAGAATAAGAATATATACAAGAACATCAAAGTAAGCATCCATGTATGCATGTTTATGTGTAATTGTAGACGAAGGACAGGGTTGAAGTGCCATAATTCATCTGGGACTGAACACACTGCAGAGTAGTATATTGTTATGATGGTTTACACAGAAGCATCAAGTAAGATGCATGGATTTTTCTTTGTGAGTTCAAAAAAGACTATCCATCTTTACTTAACCTCTGACACAGAACATAAAATATAGGTTAAAAAAGACCTTTTAAAATGATAAATAGGTAATGAAATATTTGGGCACTTCCTGAGAAATACTACATATTATCTAAAGGGAATTCAAGCCAGTCGTTTCTAATAGTAGTGAGGAAGGACAGTACTGGCATGCCACTAACATGTCAGAGACTTAACAAAAGAAAACGGTGGGGTTTTTCTCATGAAAACAAAATGGTTGAGGCTTTACAATGTCCCTTTCTGGAACATGAGATTTTGCATGTGATATTCCAAACAGTCCAAGCAATCCCTGCCTCTCTTTTATGCTGTCCTTAAAAAACAAGTTTTCTGCACAGTCTTCAGTAGGCAAGTCCTTAAAAGTTAATTGTTCTACGTGCTTTTGCAGGTTCTTTATTCCAGCAGAGAACTCCACAGGTTTTTGGAGTAGATGACAGCCAAGATACATAAACTTTATTGTTGTTATTGCCCGTTTGATGTGCGTGTGTCCCTAATGGCTGCCTACTGGCTATTCAAACAGAAAACAAAAAACTGGCAAAGTATACCAAAATATGAAATAAAATTCCCAAGGGGAAAACTCAGTCCTATTTCTTTTTTGCCAGCTGAACATGAGCCGGCAGTGTGCTCAGGTGGCCAAGGAGGCCAATGGCATCCTGGCCTGTATCAGAAATGGTGTGGCCAGCAGGAGGAGGGAGGTGAATGACTAGAGCACAAGTCTGATGAGGAGCAGCTGAGGGAACTGGGGCTGTTTAGCCTGGAGAAGAGGAGGCTGAGGGGAGACCTCATCGCGCTCTACAACTACCTGAAAGGAGGTTGTAGGGAGGTGGGGGTTGGTCTCTTCTCCCAAGTAACAAGCGATAGGATGAGAGGAAATGGCCTCAAGTTGCGCCAGGGGAGGTTTAGACTGGACATTAGGAAAAACTTCTTTACTGAAAGAGTGGTCAGGCCTTGGAAGAGGCTGCCTAGGGAAGTGGTGGAGTCCCCATCCCTGGAAGTATTTAAAAGACGTGTAGATGAGGTGCTTAGGGACATGTTTTAGTGGGCATAGTAGTGTTGGGTTAATGGTTGGACTTGATGATCTTAGAGCTCTTTTCCAACCTTAATGATTCTATGATTCTATGATTCTATGATTCTATGATTCATAAACCACCTGTGAACTGAGCATGTCCCAGTGTTCAAATGCTTATCACAGAGAACCATATCTGACTGTCAACATGTCCTCTCTGCATTGCTCACTGGTTGCCAGATGCATAATCATTGTACCAGAGGAAACAAGTTTCCTCATATTTTCAGACTTGTTTTTACTCCTTACTTCAGAAGCAAGACAGTGACCAAAAGAGCAGGCAGAAATATTTCTTAATATGGACCTGATGGAAAGCAAAATTGAAAGCAGGGACGGATCATGCAAGGGGTTGATGACAAGATACAGGTCTTTCACAACTAGGCTGATGTTTCTAATCTGGTCTGCCATTATCTGTTGTTACCATCTAATAGCTGTTTAGTAACCACAACAAATGAGCTTGATGGTCTTAGTCTGCTCCAGTGGATGGATATATTGACATGCAATACTTGCTAGTAATGAAATTGTAAGTTGATTTCAAGGCCATGGATTCTGTTTGCAAATAAAAATAGGAGAACTTGGCTCTCCAGGGAAGTTGTCCTAGAGTCTTCACCAACACTAACTTTCGTGCCAGAACTGGAAAAACTTTCAGCAGTAGATGGCCAAAATATTTACTTCTTGTTGATGCTCTTACTCCAGTTATCCACAATTTGTGGATCCACTGCCTAGGATTGCTGCCAGTGTGGTCCTCTCATTTAATTTCACAAACCACTTTCACTATTATTCACTTGAATACAAACACACATCCTTGGAAAATGCTGGCTTGGTGTTCCCTGCTAAATTTACCCAGAAAGGAGCAACTGTGATCATTGATGAAAACTAGTCCTGAATTCAGTCCCCAAACATAACCAATTTTTTCAATGATATTATAATCCAAAAATAAAAACTTTGGAAACAAAAGGACATTCAAAACTTATCAATTGTAGAATGGGACACCAAATTATCTTGTTCCTCTTGAAAAGGAAGTTTGGCACCTTTTTAACCGTACATCGTAACGAGAGCAACCTGCTTTGGCCAAACAGGACACATCAGAGGGCTCACTTGCCCACAGTGGGTTCTCTGACATCACTTGTTTAACTTCTCTGCCATCCAGGTACCCCTGAAGGTCAGCAGTTGTGTCTCTTTATTTTACCCTTAAGAAGTGAGATAGGGGACCTCAGGGTCTTCCATGCCTCCATTTAGGCAGCATAAGAGAAGCTGGCAATTGGGTCTATTTCTACTTTTTTTTTTTTTTTTGAGAAGGGTCAATCATTTGTCCCTCAGAGCCTTCCCTCTATATGAATCTTCCATTTTCTTTTGTGTCTTTTATTCTACCATTGGGATTCATCTCGTGGATAATCTCCATTTTCCTGTAGGGATACCTGCCAACCTGCTTCTGCTTCCTGGACTTCTGTTCCTTGCTGCACAGTCCATTTCAAGGTGTATTTTCAGACCAGTCCAGCTTACTCGACAAGTACCAATAACAGAAAAAGACTTTTTATATGTTTTGTTAACAAATATTAACCCATCCACTCTTAGCTGGTGATCTCCCATTTTAACAGAATAGGGTAGAAAATTTCCTACCTGGTAGAAGACTGCATTTAACAGCTTTGTTGTACAGGTTTCACTGATTAAAAAAAAAAAAAAAACAAAATAAACAACAAAAAAACCCAAAAAACCTCTTGATATGTTTCTTGTTACATCTAAATAACAGAGGTCATTGGTCATTGTGAGTTTGACAGGAATGTAAGCATAAGACTCCATCAGTTTAATAAAGCTATGTTATCATTACTTTCAGCCAAGATACTAGATGCTGTAAAAGATATTCAGTACATGTTTATTTTTTGCTGGAAGCAAAGATTGAAAGAAGAATGTAGGTGTGGTGCTTTCATAGCAAAATCAGCTTTCTCTTTTGATGATGCCTTTAAAAAATATTTGTATGTCTTTTACAATCAGGAATTAATTTTATGGAAGTGCGTTCAAGACTTGTTTTTGTTCTCATCTACTTCTCATTAGATAACTAAAATAGTAATCATTTGCCATAGTAATTTTATCGCTTTTTTATCCTCATTTAGGCCATTAAAACACAAAATCTCCCAAACTGTCATTTTGCACCAACCAACCAAAGAAGCTTCATTCTCTCAGATGTGGTCTATAGTGCTACGTATTCCCCAGTTCCATCTGTCTTTATCTGTGCTCTTTTTCTGGAGCCTGTTCACGAGTTGGTACTCAGAGAACTTACACTTTTATCAGGGCCATATTCACATGCTGGGCTGATCCTATGAGATCTTGAATTGCTTGTGCGGTACATGGACTTTTTTCCACTCCAGTAGTGGTTGACAAAAAAGGGGGAATTCTGCACATTTTGAGAGTCCTTGCATTCTGTAGTCCAAAAGGAAATCTATATCAATTCTGTGTCCAGAAATAGCTTGCTCCCTTTGACATCCAAAGGTCCAAGGGTCTTTTATTGCTTTGACCTTTGGTTTTCCTTTGGTCACTCTACTTAGATACAAGTATGGGAGTGACCTACCAAACACTGCGAGGCATTCAGGGAATGCAACAGCATGCACTTTAGGAAGTACGGGATGATATATAATACCATTATTAATAGGACTTGTTCCACAAAGGTATTTGGAAGCCTAGCTCCCACTGATTACTTTTGAGCATCAGGGCCTCTGTCTCTGTCTCTTGGGAAGCTGAGTTTTTATAGACAGGAGAGACCAGTGTAGTCTAAGAAATGTAAGACTATGTACACGCGCTCCATATATCCCAGAAACAGATATTTCAAAGATTCACTGGGTATTTCTTCCACTCTCCAGAGATTAAGTATAACTTGTAAAATACTCTGCTCAGCAGAAGTAAGTTAAAGCTTCTTGTAGCCTGGGAAGCTCTAATCCTGTTCTGAAGGTTATTAGACAGTAAGTCTTGAAGAATCGGAGGGAACTGTTTTGGCACAGGTGATGAATGTGCCTACAGCAATCAGGAAACTCCACCAAAACAGGAAATACATCTTGATTACCAACTGTATTCCCAGGGCAAAGGCAAAGGAAAGAAGCTTACTTACATCCAGAGTTTTTTCTCAGACTTTCTCCCCAGATAGGATCTCAGCAATGTATCTGTTTTCCAATTCTTAGAATAATATATTCTTAAATTTCTCCTGTACACCTTATATCAGCTTGCAGAGTGATAGGATGCATTCTCATTCCAGTGGTGAAACAGTCAATTCCTGGAGTTGCTAATACCCTTCCAATGCACCAGAAAGCGCAGACAAAAGTTACAAAATATGAGGCATGCTTGCTGAAGTATCCCCATTGGCTCTACAAACTGGGATTTCACTCTTGTTTCCCATACATCTCCCATCACTCCTGGAAAAAAAAAACACCAAACCACACAACTGAACAAATCCCATAGGATTAAGATACTTCTGCAGAAATCTCTTATGATTGCATTATCAGGGTACCCATGAAAAAGGGATAAAATTTCAAGAACATACACTATACTCTGGCTATTAGAATTGGAAAAAATATGTATAATACCATAACTGTGGTTATAAGGACTTTGATTTGAAAGCAAGCAAAACCAGTTGAATATCTTCAGACTTTGGCTCCTCAATTAATTCCTTGCAAAAGGAATAAACAATAATAAATCCACTGCATCATTAAGGTCTATGGACTTCAACTCGTATCTTAGGCTTATATCAAAAGTTGAGTAGTCTGGCAGGTTTATCATGACTAACTACATAGGAGTCAAAGCTTGGTTCATTTTGGCTTATAGGCTCCAAGTCCGTGTTGCTTTAGAGATTGGTGACCATACGTCCAACCTCTTTGAAACAGTCCAGACATCTAGAAAGTTTCCTGAGTTTAGAGACAGCAATGGTGAACGGGTGTACGTATTCTGTGTGAGGTGAGTGATACACAGGCATGAACAGTTCTGCAAAGTACAGTCTGTTACATAGGGATTAACAGGTCTGTGTATTGTGTCTCTGCTACCATAGACATGCAAGCTCTCACAAGAATTTACCAAAACCCTGTGCCTCCAAGGGTTTTTAAGAACATTGCTTCCTCTCTTCAAATGTTGAACGAAGTCTCTATCGAGGAGGGTAGGACTCCAGGCTCTTTGCTCTATGGGAAACATCAGCAGCAATGTCACTCCCAGGTCTTCTTGACCCAAAAATTCTGGCAGAAAAAGCAACTTTAAACACTTTAAATAAGCAGAAATGTACATTGTCCCATTTTAGCCCTGAACACAAGCAGGAAACTCAGTCTATAACTTCCAACTCTCTACATGTAAGTTAAATTCATTCTTCAGTCAAAAGGGAGACGGAGTCTCTTGCAAAAGGCCATTTAAAATTAAATTAGTTAGCTTAGATACTGGGAAAGCCTATCTAATGACTGGAGAGGGAGCCAGGGGATTCTGGGCAGCTAATTTAGCTAACCAAGCTGCATGATTATGTTGGAAGGGATAGTAATGTGGCAAAATACTAAATTATTTGGCATCCTGTAAATGCCAAGACTAGAGCAGGAGAGGCAGAGCTTCTTTTGCCTTCACAGGACTTGTAGCAGGGTTATTCATTGTATTTATTTCTATGTGGTTATTCACAAAAGGTTGAAGCCAGTTCACATTTATGTTTTCTTCATCTATTAATTTCTCATATATTTCTTTCTCCTGCAACCCACAATGGCTTCTACCTTTAGCAGGCATTCCATTATCTCAAAATCAATTACAAAGGGAAGATAATTACTGAAAATGGAAGACTACAGCAACAGCTCTTACCTTAGACAGCACCATACTGTTGTTAAAGGACCAGGAAAAAATAGCATGTCTTTTAATGAGAATTGAAAGTTCTTAAAATTCAAAAATAATTTTCCTGTGTTTGCATTGGAAATCTTGGTCCATTTTCTTCTTTATTCTCCAGAAACTTCTTACATGACATCTGGAGAGTGCCTCTTATGGTTATGACTAATAGTCCTACTGGGCTGTCAGAACCTGTTCATGAGCAATTCATGTAACATTGCTGGTAGGAAACCTCCCTCTCCATGCCTTCCACGCAATAAAGCCCTCAAAAAGTCTTTGCAAATCATTGCACATATCCAGTAAGAGTAGGCACATCCTTCAAAAAAAATGTTGATTTTTGTTGTTGCTGGTTGTTTTTTTAAATATGGGATTCTTCACAGTAAGGTAGCATTTATACATTTATACACTTAACATTTATACATACACAGATCAGCAAATGGTGGTATCAGCACAGACATTGAGGCAAAGCTGCAAAGTTCAGTGGCAGGTCTGTGCTCTGTGGAGCAAAGGAGCAAGGGTTTTGCACAGTATTTGTTTCCCTACCCTGAAAACACAGTCTTTTTTCCAGAGTGCAGATAGATTGTGGAAACAGGCAGATAACTTCCTCCACAACCCTATCTACAATCATCCTCTGTTTGTAGGTGTTTATTTTACTGGTTTTATGCAAAGTCTGGAACTTCTAAATATCATCTCTGTCAGCTACAGCAATCTCTCTCTTTTAGCTGGGAAAAAAAACAAAGCCTGCAAATTAACGTCCTCCTGTTTTTCTTGTTCCATTTCACTTACACTCCCTCCCTCATTTCTTCATTTCTCTCTAAAGATTCATCACGTACAGTAACACCTGCTGGGGTGGTAACAGCAGTTTGAGCTCTCCCATAACGGTGCTCTGCTAACGTGTAGAGTGATACAGATCAGCATCCCAGTCCCTCTCACTGCCCACTTTTTGGTTCCACCCTCCCTCTCAGGGATGACCACACTCCAGAGCAGCCCTCATGCCTAGTGGGGCAAGACCTGGACACTTGGTCCTATTTGCAGTTGTTATGGACCCTGACAGACCCATGGAGCTGAGAATAAAATCAATGTCTCTCTAGTACAGATGGTCAACAGGCTTAAGTGAGCTAATGCTTTGAGCACAGGCCAGATCTATTTTAATTACTAAAAACCCTGTCATTCCAGGGTCTCTCTGTCATGAGCTGTCGCTCTGCTCAGGTAGTTCTTTTTAGTACATAAACCATGCAGTTAAATGTCTGCCAACTTAAAATGCATTATTTAAATAACCTTAAAATCTTCTCTGCTTTAGCTTTTTCAACCTTTCTCAGGAAAACCTGTGCATCATTTGTATGGATTTATGGAGATGTAAAAGCCTAAAGTAATGTTTCAGCACTAACAAATGTGGGTAGATGTGACTTAAAACAAGCTGATCGCGCATTGGAACAACAAAGACTGGAGGATTAAGGCAGTCAGCAAAGATGAAAGTGTAGGCAAATCTGCAGGAGAAAAATAAGCTTGCAAGGAGATCCTAAACAAGTTGAACATGCAGGAAATGTTTAAAGATTGGCCTTCATGGGTATGTTTTTTTTTAAATAACCAACAGGTAGATAACAGTGTCGTGAACGTATAAGTTGTCTCAGCTCATGCCTGGCCTGTACCTCATTTCCTTAAAGGAAAACAGTTTTCTATTTGTTGTCTTAAGGCATCAGTTAATGCCAGCGTGCTTAGAAAAGTTTTTAATGAGTTCAGTTGGGAAGATTTCACAGAGCAATATACTCATAAGGCAAAAATCCATGTGGAACTACAGCTTCCTCGGCTGTTTGCAGCCAGTCTGAGCACAGCCCCTCACAAAGCGCTCCTGCAATATTTCCTCGTTAAGCGCGCATGCTTTTTTCCTGTTTGAACAATGCCAAAAAGTGATAACTCAGACTCTGAGAATTGTGCTGACAGTCAGCTGTCACTCATTGTCCTTTATTCTGACAACCTCAGGCATTCAGCCATGGATTCATGAGTTTTCCCCTTTCTCTTTATTTTTAAAGGAGGTGGGGGATGGGTGAGTATATCAGAGGATTCAGCCCTGAATAGACTTTTGTTTTGCTCTTTCTTTTGCCTCCTGACTGTGTCAAATGCAGTGTGTCTCTCATGCAGTTTCACTCTTTAGAGAGCCTTGACTGGGCTGGCTAGTTAGTATTCAGAAACAAGCCAAAGAGGATAAAATTCTTCTCTCTGGCTTGCTGAGACTGCAAATAAGCAATTAGACTAAAAGCTCAGTATTGGAAAAAAAGAAGACTTTTGCAGCTTTTGTTGTTGACTGGAACCTGCCAATATACGTTATAACTTTGAGAATTGCATAAGAGAGAAAAATTCTAGACGCTGTTAGGGATATGTGCTGGTTAATACACTTGTACTGTATTTTCTTAAAGACAGCTCAGCAGTGTACCCTACTCTGTGAACTGCAGGATTTGCCATTTAACGTTGTTTACTTACTGTAATGAGAAAGAAGTGGAAAAGCTTAGCGGTGGAAATGGAAAATTCATCTTTTCCTCATAAGTAATTGAGATGTTTCAAAGACAGACGTACATGGTAGAATACAGATTCCCATCCCCACTTCAGTCTGTGCTCCACAGTTTCCTTCACTGCCGAACTCCGTATCCAACCCTCTTGTCAACACTGACATATCTCTGCCCCTTTTTTGCCTATCTCGTGTCACCTCTGAGTGTTTCATCCTCCACTCTTCTAGTCAATGTCTTTATGCCATACCCATCCCCTCACACACAGTGCCCTCCCCGACTGCAAAACCATCCTCCTCCAAATTCCTTTTTTAGCCCCATGCTTTCTATAATACCCCTGAAAACCGATGATTTAGGGGGAGATTGCCTGCGTGCTTAAGGGAAGTAAGGCACGATTCTATACATTTAATAATACAATGTAATAATTATATAATATATAATTTTATATTATCATATAATAATGTAAAATTATTCTGTAACAAATATACCAGAAAAGAGGGCATATCCAAATACAATCACCTCATCTCCATGTATTGTTAATGTGTATATGTACACATATACATGTGTATATATATGAACAACCAGAAAGAGAGCCTATTGCTAGCTTAAGTTCAGTGCCCCATCTTTCACATCCTTGGTTAAAAAAAAAAAAACAAAACAAAAAACAAACAACAATTCTCCATTAAGAAAAGCATCTAAAAAGACGTCACAACTGCAGTCCGCATCCCAGCCATGCAAACATGGATGGATTTCTCCTGCCTCTTCCCTCCTTCAAGCTGCACTCTTGCCTCCAGCTCCTGTCCTTGTTGTTTCAGTTTTCTTTTTGAATTATTAAAAAGTTTTTGCTGACTTTCAGGGGTCAATATTTCTTCAGCAGAGTGGGCCCTAGGGACGCAACTTTTTCTTCTATCTCACCGTGGTCTGTTAGGTCTCATTGCCCTTCATGACTTCTGGAGTTCAAACCAGTCCCCCTGCTTCTTGTTTTTTCAGGTTCCTTTCCGGCAGTAGGTTGCATGTTTGGCTCTTGACTGTGTGTTTTTACCCTTCGTACGGCCTGTAGCAGGCTGCCAAGAAGGAGAAACAGCCTTCTTCATGCTCTGTCACTGTGCTTGGTCTCAGTGTCTCTCTTCCTTGGTGATGGCTGCTACAGTCAAGGTGTTTGGTGGCTGGTCTCACATGACACCAGGACACCCCTGGGGCTAGGCTGTGCCCACAGATGTGTGCTAACCAGCAGCACTTACAAAACAGGGATGCTGCTGTGGACTCTGCTCAGTACACCGGGGCGCATTCCCAACAGTCACACTAGAATATATAGTGATAGGGATGGGATGTCCTAGCTTGTGTCTGTACCGCAAGCAGAATTCATGCAGCAAAGCTTGAAGGTGAATATGCCACATATCTACAAGACCCTCGCCAGCAGTGGTGTCCAGAGGTAGGCTTTTTGTCAAGAAAGGCAGTACTGGGTGGGGGACACGTTGGTGCACACAAGGGTTCAGGCATCTATCCCATCTGCTGAACTGCTCCATCCATCTTCTCGTCTTGTCACATCCCATGACCGACACTAGGCAAAGAAGAGCAAGGTCTTCTCGGAAAAGGTCTTGATGTTGACCACTCTGAGAGAGGCTATGCAGTCATCCTGAACTGCACCATTTCTGAATGATTAAATGACATAGCTGACAGTACAGTTGTTCCCGTACATTGACACCTAAGCCATACTCAGATACTTAATCTCTAGAGACCTATAATGCCTGATGTAACTCCTGATTTAAAGCTTGATTGACATGCTAGAGACTAATTTAAATAGGCAGATGGACCCGAAGTCGACAGGAGTATAAGTTGGCCCTTAGTGATGAGCATTTGTGCTAAACCCTGGCGTGCTCCCAATGCCCACTTTTCCTAAGAGAAGACAAGGCTTGTAGGTAGAAGTAGTATGATGTAGTAGTCTAATCAGTACAGCTGGAAAACAAACAAGGTTTGGAGGTCTCCATCCCTTATTTAGATCTGCAGAAGCTGCAGATCTAAATGCTGAATACTACCTGAGAATGATTGCTCAGAGACCAGATAGATATACACCAGATAGACTACCTTTGAATGAAAAGAGGGTTGATATTTGTGGGGTAGAGATGACGTCAGGGAGGATAAGGAAAAAGTCCTCTCTTGGACAAAAGAGAGAGACAGAAAGTCTTAAATGTACGGAGGGAGGTTGTAATCTGTCATGAAACCAGTAACTGTTGAATCTATGTTTTCTTGGTCTCCAATAGAATTATGATTTTTAGTTCCTTGGCTTATCTTTATAAAGCACCAAGTTGTAGGCAGGGAAATATTTTTCCCTAGGTCAGGTGACTTCCTGTAGATTTCCTACAAAACAGCTACTGCTTTGTGTGACGAAATGCATTGTCATCACCTGTCCTGTGCATGTTCTTAGACCCTCACAACCACAGCAAAGTGCTACAGCAGTTTACCTAAAGTTGTGCAAATCTCCATTTCTAGGAAAAGCCCTGAATTTCAGTTTGCTCAACCATGTTCCAGACTACTGGAACAGTTATTAAAGATCTTGGAATCATAAATAAATAAGATTGGAAGCGTAAAGAAGTAGTACATGCCTGAATCTCCTTTGCTATGGATGCTGTATGGGAACTGGAATCAACTTAAGTTAGCAGAAGACTTGTTAATCATCATAGTTGCACTGAAAACAATTTGCCTGCAGATAGTAAGCTGATAAACACCACCCAAATGCTAAAATGAAAAACTCCTTTGCTGTGATAGTTACTTATGACTCTACACTATATATTACATTTATATATGCAGTATTACTTTTTACTATAAAGAATCGTTGCAACTTTGGTGGCAGCTGAGGCGCTCTGAACTGTCTCCTAGGAGCAAGAAGACATTGCAGTATAACAACTTTTTAAAAAATTGCATTGCAAATCAGAATTTAAGATTGTCAGAAATGGTTGATCCAGGCAAGTCATCTTTCAAGACTATTTTAAGCCAGACAGGACTTTTTTTTAAAAAACTCTCTTGAAGCACAGACATATGTTACTCTATTCAGGTGAATACATTTAGTGTTTCTTTCCCTAGTACTA
>NW_009211949.1:18283-22892 GCF_000690835.1 Fulmarus glacialis
CACATTTCTTAGGAATCCATCAATAAAATGAAAGGATATGTTTTCAAGAAGATGTAGTGTTTAAATATTATCATTCTTGTATTTAATTGTTTACTGTCATATGGAATTAAATGCATGCATCTGTATTTATATCTTTCTTTTTGTCTCTCTTGTATACATACATGCTTTTCAAAGCATTTAGGATTATTCATCTATTTACAAGATAGAGCTATAATCTACAAAATGTATAAAAACATATTCATATTCATATTGTTTTAATTTGTATAAGAATATCTGATTGAGAAAATTGTTCCAGTATCTTGCCTAGTTTTACAGTGTGATTGGCACAGATAAGGTTCTTCACATATGTGAAACCCAATTGACTTCAATGATATTTTGCAGAGGCCCAACAGATGTATTTACACAGTAAGATCTAGGCCTTAATGATCAATTAAAATAAACAATGTAGGCACATAAGCTTATGAAAATCAAAACAGAAAGCTGCAGTTGCTGCTCCAATAATTTTATATTACTTTTAAGTACTGTATCTTAAAATGTAGTTAAAAAATAGAAACAATGGGATGTTTTGCAGACACAGAAATATAAAAAGACAAGTGGAGGTCCAGCTATTGTAGTTTCTGTAATTTGTGACTGTTCATACTTAATCTCTATTTCTTAAAAAAGGAGAAATCATAATAAATCCAGTCTCATAAATCAAAAGGGGAAAAGATATGATTTACTTGTCAGAATGAAATCCAAAGCACATATAGGCACTGAAGGTCTGTGCTAGTCATACCAGCTGTTTAAACAGGGTACGTGGATATCATTTCTATAGGTGCAAACCTTCAGAAGTAATGTCTGTAAGAAAATAGATGCATCCTTATCTGTAGTTCACTTTACAAGCCAACTTTATTAGTTTGTTTTTATCAGAGGATTTGCAGAATTTTCATACTGTACTAAAAGCCATATATGTGGATTGGATTTCTCTTTTTGTCTGATTAGATATTGTCCATGAAACTTTTCCATTATATAAACGTTTTCTAACATATTGCTGCTATTTCTTTACATAGAATCTACATTTTTCTTGGTCCTGAATGGTAGTATGAAATCCATGCAAACAAACTGTGAAAGCAAATGTCTTTTTTTTTTTTTTTTGTCTTCATGAGGACATTCTGCAGTAGGCAGTGAAGTATTTCAGCCATTCCAGAGTCATGTAAACTATCCTAAAAATGTACTGGGAAGAAGAAGAAGAGGCTGTAATTCATTATTTTTTGCAATGAACTGACATGAAAGACTACATTTTAAAGGATCCAGTGACTTCATTTTCTTTGCTCACTGAATATCAATGGTTCCATACCAGGGATGTTTTGCCTAGTTAATGTAGAATGAATTCTTTGATAAACAATGGGTTGATTTTTGCTCAAAATGAAAACTGGTTTGGGGGAAAGTTTTTTTTCTGGTCTGTCTTTTTCTGATAGCAAACTGTAGTGGGTTTCAGCTGTTCTGTTTTAAAATCTCTTGGGTTTTACAAATAGCTCTTAAAGTCGCACTGGAGTTTACTGTTGTTGTAATTCCTCAAGAGAGGAGCACTAAAGTAATTAGGAAAAATATCTTACTCCCAAGAGACTTTATTGCTTACAAAGTCATAATGTGTCACCTTTCCTTGCGTGGATTAATATGTAAAAGCCTGGTTCAGCGAGGCGTACACGCAAGTACATGATGCTAAGCCCGAGCAGGAGTCCCATTGACTTTGACAGGTTTACACACGTGCCTAAAGCTATGCCTGTGCTTAAGTGCCGTGTTACTTGGGGACATAAAATGCTGCTTCAGGTAAAGGAAAGTGGCTTCACCTGGTCCACTGATGCACAAACATCACTCCACAATTTCAAACATTAATCTAATCTTCTTTCAAAATCAGATTCTAGAGCTGCAAAGGAATCGGGAACTAACTGGAGGGATGGGTGGGAGTTGCGTGAGCAATACTGCTCCTGCTGTTGACTTCCACTGCCTTGGTGTAAGACCATGACAAATATAATACCTTGCCTTTGCCAGATAATCTATCAATGTGTAATTTTTTCTTTTCTTTTCAAAACGGTGTTGCTTATCATAGCAGGGTACAAGATTCTTTCTTTTTTGCATGGTGTATCCGTGACGTTTTTGCCATTCAGAAGCAATGCTGACACACGCAGGAAATGACAGATAGTATTAGTGTAATAAAAGAGTTAAATCAAAACCAAAGCACAGATGTATTTCTAGTTGTTTTGAAAGCACTGACCTAAGCACCTCTGCAGGATTTTATTAGTAAAGTCTAAAAATATTTGGAGGTGAGCAGTGCTCTCTTGTAATAGCCTAAAAGAGCTGACTTGTCATCAAGTGTGTTTGAGATGCCTTTATCTGGAGCTAGTTTCATGCCTGTTTGTGAAAGAGGAATTTTCTTAGGCCTTTGTCCATGACTGCTGCGAGGTTATTGAATGTCAGGTGTCAGGGCTCAGACCAGCCCGCCATAGGTGCAAAACAGTGCCGGGAGAAAGGGAGGAAAAGAAAGAAAGAAAGAAAGAAAAGAAAGAGAAGCAGCTAGAGAGTCAAAAAGCAAAAGGTGTACACGGAAAAGCTTTTAAGCAGCCCTTCTATTCTAAACCTGAAGGTCAGCATGTAACTGGACAGGTGCAGGCTGCGTGGTCACTGCCTGCAAGTCCTTCTGTATTAAATTAAAATGGAAAATGAAAAGAGCCGTTTGTAGAATTATATTCAGATTCGAGCATGGGTTTCGATCCTGGGTTTGATTCTAGCATGAATTTTCTTCTGCTCATTAAGCGGCTTTCGTGTTCCTCATTTTCTTTTATGGATCAAAAGACATGCAAGGTACCTCATTGAGCGAACAGGCTCTGCCCCACAGATCTTGCAATCAAATCTTATATCTGCGGTCTCTAACTCCTGCAGTTTGTCCATGTACTCCCATCACAAGGGGCAGAGCTGAGGAAACAGTGTATATACTAGCCAAAAGGACCATACATAAGAGGTTTTGCACATTTTTTTTCTTGTTCCTCAGAATAGAATAGGAATTTTTCAGCTTTGTTGTTGCTGAGGAGAAGCTGGTATGTTGCTTTTTTTCCTAACGTCTACTTCTACATGCTCTACCACCTCTCACCTCAGGGTGAAGTGGATGTTTTTCACATCAAGCAATAAAAAAACCCAACCGAATATCCCCGTATCATGCTACATTACGATCATTTTCAGACCGCATGCAACTAGGCAGAGAACTGTTCAGTTAGGCACTGCAGTTACTGTTAATGAGGGCTGTTATGGGATAATTGAAAACATATGTTGTCCATGCACCACCACCACGACTGCAACAGTAGAAAGGGAGATGTCCTTTTGCTGTTGATTAGGACTGATCCTCCCAGAACTGAGTAGCAGTAGGGCTCAGCGGGGTCTTGATTTCTGTCCTTCTTAATTGCTCTTGAAAGTCTGCACTGTGGTCTACTTCGGACATTATTATATGTTTTTTTCAATATGTTTGGCTGTACCTAATTAATAATTGTCCTACAGTACATTGCCCTCTTCCACCAGCTACAGCCTGAATTCATTGATATCATCTCCTTAAAAGTTTGAAACCCCCCAGTGACAGGAATATTAATGTGCCAACACTGTCATATCTGTTTCAGCTCATACATATGCAATGTCTTTGTTTTCAAAGATTTATGTCAGACTTTGCTGAAGTGAGGTATTCTACCATTTTAGATAATAGCATGCCAAAGTGATGTTATCAGGCACATTCAGCACTCACTCAAGCAAACGGGAAGGAGCATCCATTCCTTCATAGCTTAAACACAGAGAAACTGTTATTTATCCTTATTTGATGAAGAAATCTTTCAGGGGGAAATGGTGTATTTTTAGAAGAAGATTATGGTCATCCTGTGGATTATCTTTTAATTAAGAATGGATGATTTGTGCCCACTCTGCTGTAGCAAACGTCTTGCTGCTAATGAAGTTTAAACAGACTTACTTTATTTAATTACAGCTAATCACTAGGGTAAAATGTGGAATTGTCTTTGATCCGCATGTAGAGTGGTAATCCTTGTGGCAGATAGCATCTCTTATTCCCTCAAACTCTTTTCAGTTTCTCCAGGAGGTCCCAGCTTAACTAAGGGTTAATTGAGATAGCCGGACTGGTGTGATTGATGTATTTTTGCTCAGGGATGCCATCCTGCTTTTCCAAGGACTTTCTCTCTCCCGCTCTCCCTGTGCAGTCACCTTCAGGCCGTGTAATGCAGTAGATGCCTGCTTGTTTGACATGAGGGACCTGAGGGGGCCAAGGTCCTGCTGGATCAGTGAGTGAAAGAACAGAAACTGCTGGAGGGAGAGCAGAGGTTAGAAGAGGGCAGCAGAGACCAGTGTAAAGCAGAAGAGGGCACTAGTAAACTGACCTATTTCAGCCGCAACTCTCACACTCCGAGCTGGTTATAGAACAAAACAATTGATTGAATATTGAAGGCAATCGTACCGTTTGGCGAGGGAATAGCACCAGAGGTGTTTTGTTTCGTTTCATTTCGTTGTTTCATTTTATTATTTTGTTTTGCTTTAATATTTTATTTTAACATTTTTATTTATTTATTTTATTTTATTTATT
>NW_009211950.1:0-15043 GCF_000690835.1 Fulmarus glacialis
GCTCTGGAGTCCTCAGCACAAGAAGGACAAGGTCCTGTTGGTGCAGGTCCAGAGGAGGGCCATGAAAATGATCAGGGGGATGGAACACCTCTCCTATGAAGAAAGGCTGAGAGAGTTGGGGTTCTTCCGCCTGATTGCGGCCTTTCAATACTTGAAGGGGGCTTATAAGAAAGATGGGGACAGACTTTTTCATAGGGCCTGTGGTGATAGGACAAGGGGGAATGGTTTTAAACTAAAAGAGGGTAGATTCAGACTAGATACAAGGAAGAAATTTTTTACGATGAGGGTGGTGGAACACCAGCACAAGTTGCCCAGAGAGGTGGTAGATGCCCCATCCCTGGAAACATTCAAGGTCAGGGCAAACTGCTCTAGTTGAAGATGTCCCTGCTTATTGCAGGGGAGTTGGACTAGATGACCTTTAAAGGTCCCTTCCAACCCAAACTATTCTATGATTCTATGATATATAGTTTATGAACAACAGTAGAGTTCAGAGTGAATTATAGTTATCTATTATTAAAGCTCCAAGAACAACTCAGGATATATCAGAACCAACAGCTGCCTAACACTCCTCTTAAGACTTCTCTCTGTAGCACAATGCTAGAAGCTTGGGATGTGGAGGTGAATAACCCTTGAGAAGAGTTCACTGTTGGCCTGGTGCTGTTCCCATGAACTTAAATAGCATTAGCATCGAGCTGAGGCCAAGTGCTTTCAGAAATCCAGCTTTAAGGGGTACTTTTGCCACATTTTCAAATAGGCAGCTGCTGCTTTGACATACATCTTAGAGACAAAGCACTCCGCTTTATACTTCATGATGGCCTCCGCTAGCAGAATCTAGAAAATTGTTTCCAAAACAGTAGCAGTCTACTTATATTTTGATAATTTCTCTTCAGAGACTTTCTTTTACAAAGCATGTTACATAAACATATACAGCCAGTACACATCTCTCAAGCTGAATAACTTAGAGCTGAAGCATAAGGTAAATCCCCAGGCAGAATGCCATTACAATTTACTATGTTGTAGGTGTTTTATTTCTTGAGAGCTGTGCTTGACTGAAACAAAGTAGAAAGCAACCATGGATCCATATATTATAGTACAGTCTGAATGCCTCTGGATCACACGGGAACTTAAAGCAACCTTAGGCTGCTTTGACCTACATTTTGATTCAAGGAGCTCCAGGCAGTAACCAGGAAGCAGGAAATTTGGTGAGAATGGAGCAGGCTTAAAGTAGTCTTTTCTTAGCATTCCACTACCGTGCAGGCTTTCACACTTTCCACACAGTAAAGACTACTTACTTATGCCATAAATACTTCTCACTTGAAGTCTTACCTATGCCAAGCAGTCTTGTACCTGAGATGGTATCACTTCCTTGTGCCTAGAAGGATTTACCCTGTAGCTAGCCAGTTCACCATTCACCTTCCTTTTTTTAAAAGGATGTTTCAAATTAGACCAAAATATCTGTTTTCTATGTATGCACATTTATTCTGTCATAATTAGCTCTACTTTCTTTTCTATTTTACTGAAATGAATAAAATTATGGAAAATGAACAAAACTCAGCCAGGCAGATCCAACCATGCTTTTGTCCATTTGGAGTCCACAGTGATCAAGGACATAGAGCTACAGCCTCAGGGTGCAGAGGCAAATACTGGTATGTAAACATAAGCTCCTCCACTCAGAAGTGGAAGTGAAATTAGCCAAAGACTTTGAAATTTGGCTAAAAGAGATTTTTTGTGCATAATGATTAGATGAGGTCCTCAGGACTTAACCTAAAGTTCTTTTGAGATAGGAAATTTCATAACCCCATTATTACAGTTCCTATCAGGATTCTTAACCGATCTTGTACATTATTGCTCTGATGTCTTCCTGCCCCACCCCCCAATCTGACCGCTCTACTATTTTGAAGAACATACTGCTTTCCTGGATAGATGGCTCTTTCTTGCTCAATTTTATCACTTGGCTATTGCCCACCTACTGCTCAGTAGCTATCTTACAGTTTTTATTTGCCTGCATTAGTACTATATACCTCTATGAATACACATTAGGTAGCAACTGCACTGCAGCATGGTGGCATATGTTTTCCTCTCCATTTGCTGTTATTTCCTTTGAAATGAAGAGCTCTAGTTACAACAGGCCAATATATCAAATCATAAACCATTTTTCAGGGTTAAGAAAAATGGTTTGGTAAGATACCATACAACAAAAATAGTATGACCATATTTACCTCTGGATTTACTTGCTTATTCTAAAATTAAGTGTCTATAATACTTGAACTGCAAGATGCAGTATATGCTTCCACTCTCTAGTAATAAAATATGCAGCATGCCTGTAAAGAAAATTCTATTAAATAATAAGCATGCATTGAAATCAAATGAAAAATACAATTTGCACTTACCAACTTTTAACATTTGAGAATTTCAGCACAGCAAGTAAAACCAATTTCTCTCCCTTATTAGAAAGATTTGTATATGCATTATTTTCTGAAAGTCCACACTTTTACAATTAAATTCCCAACATAAACTGGGTAACTGGCATAATATTCATACAGCGCTGTAGGGGCTGCGGGGCTCCAAATCACTGTCTTTTCTTGATCAGTACCAATAGGAAAGGTCAAATGCCCTGTTGTCAAATGCACACAATCATATCACAGTTAGATGCTGATGGATTGATATGCATCACATATAATGCCTCTTTAATTTTTACTACCTCCATAAAATGTTGCAGACTCCTGTGTTCATTTTAGGAACACTACCCAAAATGATTTACACCTCATCCTCCTGCATGGAAGGAGAAAGCCATATTTATGATTTCATTCATTAGCAAAGGTGGAAATTGCATTTAGTTTTCACCACTAACAAAATAGTGTTTTCCTTGACTTCCAAGTCAGTATCTGTATACCAATATTTGCTTCTGAATTCCAGTTGTCTCAAAAGAATTATTTTCTACAATTCTGTTAATTCCAGGCTTATCTGGAGAGGTTAAACACTAGCAAAGGAGTGGTCACTAGCATCTAAGCAGAGTGCATACTACCTGCTTTGAAATAACTTTTGGCAGTGCTACATAGGCCTCTCTACACTGGCAATCAACAGAATAAATAAATAGTCCTTGCAGCTATACCAAAGCTGACAGAGTACCTACACTACATAAGTAGCATATTTTTCAGGTTAACTAGAGCACGCACACTCACTTGTATGTACACACATGCACACGTTCTTCCCTATTACAGCTCCCTTTTTGCCATGACAATCCTTGATTCTAATTGCTTTCACAGGCTTCAGCTACTTTACAGTAATCACCACTGAGAAATTTCTACAGATCTATTACACATTGGGATGCTGAATGACAGAATACAAAAATTTATGACATCTAAAAGGCTCCATACCTTTCCCTCTATTCAGACCTGAGCCACCTCTCCACAGCTGAGCAATAGCTTCTTCTCTCGTTGCTAGCAGAATGACCAGTGACTTAGAGCTCCCAGGCTTCTTTTGAGAATGACAGAACTACCTGTTTTGTCTTCTGCAAATATTGAGGATGTGAGCCAGCAAAGGCAATCCTCAAAACAGAAAACTACGCTAATATAAGCAACAACAAAATTTACCTTAATTTCTCTCCACTCTCTGTTGAAAGGATATCAGAATCTTTTTTGCAAAGTTTCAGCTCCTCCAGTTTATTAGGATATTGACAGACATGTAAGTTGGATCATTAGAGCAGTTTGAAAAAAAAAAAGACATGAACAGGAAGAAAGGAAACACTGAATAATTTTCTCCCTCTCCAAGCGTACAAAATGTACAGCCTGTCCCGAAACCATAAGGACCCTGCTGACCTTTCTGAGCTTAAAGGGCAATTTCACATAATTCATGAATTTGAGTAGTATCACATGACTTTACCCATAAGCCACAAAAATTATCTCTGTTAAAAAAATAAAAATCTCAGCATTCAGTTGTGTTATCAGAGGGGTCTCAAATTTACTATTAGTAAGCCAGTTATTGCAACGAGTCAGTATTCCACCCCACAAAAATGGTAGAAATTTTCACACACTAAGCACTCCTGCTATTTCTGTGAAACTAATTTTGAGCCAGCTCAGCGATCTATACTCCTTTGATCATAACAAAGCACATACTCCATTATTATTCCAGCAGCGTAAGTTACAACAAATTAGGAACTTGTTCAATTGGACTGTGGCTATGACACATGGTTTTACTATTAAGACTAGGCATGCCCCTTCAAAGAGGATACAGGTAACAGAGTTGGTTATGCTGCTAAAGTATCTCACATGCACTGTAGAAATTTTCAGCTGATCACTTAATTTCCACTTTCTTGTCTTGAACAGAAGAAAAAAACATCCTGGCCATAGCATTCAGAAGCTCAAACAGCAGGTTAAGATAAACCAGATTTCATTTCAACGTTCAAATAACCTCAATTATGCTTAACATAAATAAGGCTCTCTGCTTGCTAGTCACTGGCAAGGAATACAGCTTCTGTTTTTAATAAAAAAAAGAAACCCAAACAAACAAAAAACCAAACAAAAAACCCAACAGCCCAACAACAAGGAAGAATGCAAGAATGAACATTAGAGAACGTATTAAACTTCTCTCCAGTCCTTTGGAACAAACCTGAAAGGCAAAAATGAAGACAAGCCTGTTGGCAAATAATTTTGGTCTCAGAATGACTTTTCTACACTGAAAGAATAAAGACATTTGCAAGTTTTTATTCAGATCCTCATACCCAGGAAACTTCAATGGTAGTGGTTCTGATCGACTGCCCTGACTTTTTGGGTCATGGGTCATCATCTGACATGGGAGAAAGGTCAGAAGGTTATCTTTCTATTCACTACTAAAATAGTATTTTTTGCATGTAACCAGCATATATTAGGAATATCATTGTGAAGTACAGAAGCCAGGTCCCCCATGGTACACACACACACAAAGTCTTCCTTACTTTAAGGCACTTAAAATCCTAAAGACTTCATGCACTCATCAAGTTTCAATCCCTAACAGTGATTGTAGCATAGCTAAAGCAACAGGCCCTTCTGCTGTACCACATACATAAGAGCTTTTCTGTGGTATAGCTAGCAGAAGGTCGTAAATTCCCAGCTACCATAAGCTAAGCCAGCAAAGGCACTAGTCAGCACAGTTGCAGTTACTAGGAATCTGCTGATGGCATGCAGTTTGTTCACAATTCCTCAGTGATGTTACTATGGGAACTTTTGTAAGTGGGAGTTCCTCATATCTGATCCAAGTTTCAGAAAGACAGAAGTAGGAACAAAGGAAAGAAACTGAGCAGAATGACAGGAAACTGTATCAGCACACTGTCCCACTTTCTGTCCTACTGGAGAATCCCAATGGAGATGAGGCACTTCTTACAGGTAGTAACCAGACAACATTAGCATCACATCACTGATTTATGACACGCTTCAAGTTCTTACCTATTTAACTACTAACTATTGAATATTTTTTTACATTAGGAAAAAAAACAACCAAGGGCTTTACCCAACTACAGTGCTAAAAGACAAACTTCCGCTTGTCAAAACGTTTGCAAATACTTCTGAAATGCAACTTAAATACACATCTTGGTACAGCTCTAAATTCACATAGTTAAAAACTAAAAAATAACAAAGTATACATTTGGCACAACAGCCCACTGCCCTACTCCCAATAAACAAGAACTGCTGGCTTGCTACCAGAGAGAGCAAATAGCACAGAAATAGCAACAGTGACACAGATCTGCTTACCCCACAAACAGCGCCAGAAAATTGAATGGAGAAATTTGTGTAGTGCTTAATATGCATACTGACTGCTCCTGCTTTCATGTACACCACAAAGCCTGTGTAGGTTGTAGCACAGGCACCAAATTTTCCCACAAATTTTGTAGTATAATGGTGGCTAGGAAAAATGACTCAGTTATGGAGTCTTCCTTGTCTGAAGCATAGCAGCATTACTGGAATCACCATTTGTCTCAGGGAAATCAAATGGTACTGGGAGGAACCTACTGAGCAACGGAACATGCTTAGCGTATGAGAAGTCATAGTCAATATTAAATTCTGTTTTATTTTCGCATTATTAATGCTGGCAAAGAACAGTGCTCAGCTTTTCTTCCTCTCCAGTGTATTTCTGTTTCAATATACACATCAATATTAATTTCCCCTGCAGAGTTACTGTCATATCTAATGAGCAAACACACGCAATGTGACATGTCTTTTTATGCCCTTGATTTTTACATTACCTCTAATTAATTCAGATCACTAATAATATATTTTTAAAGTGGTCACAATTAAAAAGACATATGCTGTAAGCCTGCATAAAGTTAATATATGAACAAACCCACATATCATCTATCTGTTCCTGTTCCCTGTCACAAGAGCTGTCCAATTTTTCCTTTCAATCTTTCGTTTACAAAATCCCTCAAAAACTAAATAACGAAGCTTCACAAGATATGATTACAGTATTAGAAAGAATGCAAATATAGCCTAGCTATTTAACTCTAAGCAGAGCATTTAATTTATGGTGATAAGTTGGTTCTGCAGACATGCATCCTGAAAAAGCCATCTTCTCCAAGACATTTATGTTTTAAATCAGTCAAGCACATTGACAGTACTTGGTAATAACAATTGCACACAAGAGCCCTCTAAATTATAATCCACAGTATTTTTAAACTCAGAAGATGAATCACAGTCTCAAACTAATTTCAGATATTTTTTTCCTTCTCATAATTCCAATTTCATATTAAATCTCGACTGAATTGCTCCTCGCTTCTGTAAGCCATCACAACAGTCAGCATTTTTTAAAGGAAGCTATTAAAGCACCAAAAAGCACAGTGTTTTTCAAAACAAAGAATACATAGACCAATCCTGGATTTGCTGGTCAAGTCTGTATTTGCAAATAATGTGGCCTAGCAGGAGAAGACTTACGAAATGAAACAGTGGTGCATAGAACTTCACATCCACATTACATCCACTTGACAGCATTTTTATTTCAGATTAGCCCTTCTCTCATGCCATGGTCTGAATGTTTGTTTGAGGTTGAAGCTCATCAGGTGTACTTCTGCAATGCATCCTTAACTTCAGTCTAATTCAAAATGAACTCAGTTTGTATCTCTATGATCACTTCATGATGTGAACCAAAGCACACTAAGTGGTGATGATCAAATTTGCTTCAAAAGCACACTCCTGATTCAAAGTAAAGCACAAAAGGAGATGCACCCACTGAAGTCAATGAGAGCTTTGTCACTCCTTTCAGTGAGATAAAACTGACTTGAACCCTCCCCTCCCTTTCTTTTTTTTTCCTCTGATCTTTCAGCTTAGGCTTAGTAAGACATGAAGAGTAAAAAAAGGACTGATAAATACAGTGGAAGAATAGTGTGTTAAATAAAGGGAAACTTTGCTGGTGTAGTTGTTTAGATTGCTTTAATTTACTCTGGCTTTTCTCATTCTCACAATCATCACTTAGAGAACCAAAGCAACGGGATAAAGATGGTGATATTTCTATGCCTGTGCTCAGAAGTTCACTTTAGGGTCATAGTGCTGTGCCCAAGCTGATTACTCCTGAACGCAGTGGAGTTCTCCAGTGGCTGAACAGTCTGCTCACATTCAGCTCGTTGTACTTCAGACCTTTAAAGAACATGTCTATGGTGGCAAAGGTAACATACACAAATCTGTCAGCTCTTCAGGATCCTTTCATCCTAAGTACTTTCCTCAAAAATGCCTCCCCTCGCTCTTGGTGATATAGAGGGGAAAGAAATGTGAGTGCAGGTAAGGTACCCGCACACTACAGCATCCTGACTGAACATGAAAATCTAGTTATTTTAGAAGGGGCTGTTTAAAAACCTCATACCCAGAAATGATAAAACTTTTTATTTTGTATTATGCCTCTCCATAATCTCCTGTAGAAGAAGAATGTCTTTCATAAATTATATTTTTCATTTGCTTTCAAACTGTTAAAACCATTCATCTTGTGATTTACCATTTACATAAAAACTGATTAGGTGATTATGCATACTTATTATGTAGCGCAAAGATAACACATGAAATCCAGACATATATTATAAAGATGGCGTGTATGACATTAAATGAAGACACTTAATAAGCACTTAATATAGCCATAAAGCAAGTGGCAAAATGCTGAGCAGACTATAAACATAAACCCAATCTTTTAGCATGGTAGTTCCTCACACATCTTTTCTATGAGTTAGATGCCATCCCTCTCATGTTCTTTACTGAAGTCAGAGGAACTGCTACCACTTCTTCCAAATTGGAGGATGAATCCAGCACATGTATCCTTTCAGAAAGCATAGAATCATAGAATCATTAAGGTTGGAAAAGACCTCTAAGATCATCCAGTCCAACCGTCAACCCAACACCACCATGCCCACTAAACCATGTCCCTAAGTGCCACACCTACATGCCTTTTAAATACTTCCAGAGATGGGGACTCTACCACTTCCCTGGGCAGCCTGTTCCAAGGCCTGACCGCTCTTTCAGTAAAGAATTTTTTCCTAATGTCCAGTCTAAACCTCCCTTGGCGCAACTTGAGGCCATTTCCTCTCGTCCTATCGCTCAGCACAAACTGCATTCCCAGCCACCAGCAGGTTTGGGAGAAAATTTAAAGGGAATTGCCTTCTTTTTTGCCCCAGTCTTTAATAAAAGTGTCATGACTTTATGATGTTATAGTCTGCATAGCTTGCTCCCTATGATATTACACCCACAGCCTCAGAAATTATCAAGATCTTGTTTTGAATAAATAAGATTTGTTTTTCAAGAAAGAGGAAC
Organism: Fulmarus glacialis; assembly: GCF_000690835.1. Classification (NCBI taxonomy): domain Eukaryota; kingdom Metazoa; phylum Chordata; class Aves; order Procellariiformes; family Procellariidae; genus Fulmarus; species Fulmarus glacialis. The sequence continues at coordinate 8,760 of NW_009211950.1, forward strand.
CTTTAACAGTGTAAAGACCATGCCTAACAAAGCTCTCCAAAAGAGTAAATGCTATAGGGAAACAGAGACTGTAGGAAGTATGCATCAAATGCTTCCTATTTGCTGGGGTAAGTAAATGAAGTTTGCAAAGTCACAAGTTTAGTAGCTTCTCCTCAGCTCTCCTCCAAGATGCCAAGATCTGAGGTAGCTGGTCAGACTAACTGCCTATTTAGTTCAGTAACCTTCCCACACAACTGTCCAAATAGAAATGTTTGTCGAAGTTTCATTGGCTGACCCACCTTCTCAGAATCACTTACCCGTATAAAGTTCTTCTCTGTGTACTCTATATTTACATCACTGAGAAAGGATAAGGCATCAAGGATAACAGAATCCTTGGTATGAGAACTGCTAGACCTGGTGTAGATGTCACTTGATCACCTGTCTTCCCATCCAGATGAGGTGGGCCTGATAGCAGAGGGGAAAAAAAAGTGGTGTTTAAAATCATAATCCAAACACCAGAGGGGTCATATGCACTGTGTAGTGTCTGTCTGAATCTTAGACACAGGAGTCCTTGGACCCTCAGCTCTGCAGCTCTCACTTCCCCTTCCATACGAGAGAAAAGAAATGAACCTTTAATTCTGGACTCTCCTTTCTGTTCTTGTTCAATAACCAAGAACCATTTTTTCCTTCCTTCGCCATTTGCCCATGCTGTTCCTATGCATTGCTGCATGGCTGTTTTTCCTCTAGATACTTCCTCTTTTTGAAGCTTCTCTCACCTGTATCACACAACTACTCCACCTGCCACCCACACTGTCTCTCAAAGCAGCTGTTTCTAACTGGCTGCTTTGTCACAGCTGGAGGAGATAACTAGGTTCCACATTAAGCCTCTTCAGCTGCTGCTGAGTGGAAAGCATGCACTTCATCGCATTTATCCTGCAAGAATTACTGGTGGATCCTGTGCAAAGTGCATAGAAGGTCTATGAACTACCTAGCCAAATTCTACTAAGATATTCTGCAATTTCTTATTAGTGCAAAATCAGATCAGATTTTGGCCTCACCCCTATGGCAGTCTGGAAGTAGACTGCATTTTCTCTTTGCAATCCTTGTACACATCATTGTCATACAAACCACTTCTTTAGGTGCACCCGGCTGTCCAGAACCTTGCCTGCAACAATAGGTGCATATGTAGTTTCTCTGATGCATCTGAAACAGCCTTCTCACAATGATAAACAAGCCCCCAATTGTATAAAGCATCCCTTCTCTGGTTCTCATTTAGTAAATATGTGCACATGTGCCAAGGCTCTTTCCTTAAAACAGCTGAATACCCATGGCAGACAATTGTGCTCTATGTTAAGTATTTCAGCAAATTTGTACCATTTAACCACAGCATTACTATGAGAACTTATTTTAAGAAAACAGCTTAGGAATGTTAAAAGGTCTCTTTACAGTTTAAGGCACATTTTTAGGACAGCTCAGAAGTTGCATTCATTCTATTTCCTTAAAATTCATAATATGAACTTGCATTCTTCTAGTGCTTGACACAGAAAAGTTTTAAGGCTGCTGAGTTGTAAGGATGCAAATCATGTATTGCAATTTTTTTGGATGAGATCTTCCTATTCATAATTATGATAAACATCTGCTTAAAATTACTCTAATATATGCATGTACTTTATTACAGATGGTTCCTTTTGAAAACATTACTGAGACAGCATAGCCAGTTTTAGGTTTTCTAAAAGTGTCAGAACTCTGTAGTACTCATCCAGCCGAGACTGATCACTGAGAATAGGTTAATGATGTTTACAAGAAGATTTGAACTCTAATCCAGATTACACACCTGCTTTCAGCCACCATGTGTTTCTGGCAGCCTCTTCTAGAGCTCCTGTGGCAGCTAGGGTTTCTTGCATGTTCAAGAAGTGGGGGAAGAGTTAGCGGCATTTTTAAGACTATCAAGGACTCTCACATCTCAAGACTTTTTAAGGCACTCATGTTTTCAAGAGCCCTCTGAAAGGACAGAGTTAAATAGTCACAAAGTCTTCAGTTCCTTTGCTATTTCCAGCAATGCTGATTTAGAAATGATCACAGGACCTAGCGCTTGCAGAATTCTTCCATGCTAACAGAACTGCTCGGGCAGTCTAAGGGCTCCCTGCAGAAGATACGATGCATGGCAACTTACAAAATAGTGCACAACACTGACATTTTAATCCAACTGTGACACTCGTAGGGCAGATAAATGAAGTATAAGACATCTTGAGTCACATCTGCCTCTGATTTATGTGATGGGGTAATTCGTTACATAGTAGGCATAAAAGAGGACTTTCCTTCTGCTCTGTTGAATAGTTTGTAGAGCATAATTCAAAACAGTCTTGAGGACAGAGTACATACAACCAGCCTGCCTAAGGATAAGGACAAGCCAGAGATACACAAATCACGTAAAGCCACATACGCATTCCTACTCAGTTTTGTTGGAAATGACAGTGAATGACATGAGAATCTTATTTGCAAGTATTAAAGCTGTACATATTTGCAAAATTGCAAGAGATCATCAATAAACAGACCCTCTGAAAAGCAAGAAGGAAAATGCAATAGGCAATAGATTTCTTCTCTGAGACAAAGAAATGTCATCCTACAAAGAACGGCCTTCAAAACAAAAAAAAGAAAAAAAATGGTAGTACCTATCAACTTCTGACACATAAAAATTATCTGCTGAAAATTTAATGCTTCTAAACTGTTGTATTCATTACAGAATTTACTTAAATTTTCTTCTCTTTCAGAAAATCTAGCAAACCATGATCACCAGTTTGCACATAGCAATATATATATGCAACATAATCTGAATCCAAAGAATTTTAAATAATTAATGCAAATTATCTGATATAGAAAATATCCAAACACTCTTTAAAACCACTGTTAGAAAACTTGCAGGCAAATCTACCCCTTTGGAGCACTAAGAATTCTAGTGAAACAAAAATAATCATTAAATAATTATTTTGGGTGTTACAGTAATTGTAGCAAATGAAGTGCTTTAAAAAACATCTAAGAGAAGCTGAAGATAGCAGAGTAACATTCTATAAAATCAAACCAAAAAGCATTGTTATTAAAACCTTCTTCCTGACTTGTTTCATGCAGAACTTTTTGAATCATGCTACCAAAGGTGTAATACTTTTGGAGTACCCAGAGGAAGCATCTCTTTCATAAATAGCATTTGGTATGGAATGCGGTGCCCAAAAAAAAAAAAAGCAGCGCTGCTATAATTTATTTCCCCTATCAGAATAACATCAATAAATTAATAACAGCAGCCTAAAAAATCATAGCACCTTGAAGCAACAGGAGTAAGCCACTAGAAAAAATTACTCCATTTCATGATACATTTTGAAGATTACAAATTCTCCAAGACGGTTTGAGCCTTATGCTTACTGGGAAATCTGTCTTTGTAAAACACTGAATTCTTCATCAAGTGCTTTCCAGCAGTGGATCACAATCTACAGAAGGCATCAAAGGTGCTTAAATATGTTCTAACATATGAGTAACTTATTTCCTCTGCCTTTATTTTTAAAGGACTCAAAATGGCCATCTCCTGGACAACTTCAGATAATTTCATACTAACTTCAGTGACTGTGAACTCATGAGGAAGATAGAATATGTAAAACCACCATCTTTAAAAGGGCAATTATTATGTATAGTCAATGAACTTGTAACTCTTATGTAATTTTAATTTAACTTTTTCTCCAGGTGTGATACAAAATTATGCCACATCCTATCAAACCAGTTGTATCAAATCATTTCAAGTACCAATAACTTTTTTTTTTTTTAAATTCAGCCACAGAAATAATTCAGCTGACTTCTATTTCAGACGGGAGAAAAATGAGAGCTTAAATGCTTTAGGACAGAGAAAAAGAAAAGAAAGCAGAAATAATGAAATCTTTTCTCATTAATAAATTTAAGTATTTCCTTTGTTCTAATAAAAGTTTTGTGGAAAAGAAATACTTTAAAAATCATAAGGATGATACTTATATGAATCTATTAGGATAAAATAACCTACTAAAGAGAAATCAGAATTTCAGAGTATATTAAGAAACCAATCTCTGATGTATTATTCCTATTGTACTTGTCAAATATGTTCCATTGTTGTTAAAGATAGTACAAATAATCTTTATTAAAGTCCTGGATTCTGCAGATACAGCAGTGAAGTTATGCTTTTCTGAATACAATATAGCACAACAGAGAGCCTATCACTATGCTGAGTAGTAAGCACATAGTAAGTTTAAGTAAAGGAAAGAAATCTAATTGGTAGCATACCAATTCCTTAAAAACAACAAGAGATTTCAGCAGTATAGGCATCCTCTAGTTAATCAGAAATTCTAAGTATGGAATTTTTTTTTTTTTCCTTGGCTCCTACCTCCTGTTTCAAAGGTTGAAGGCATTTATATAGATTTTAAGAATGACTCCATGTATTGATACAGTGATGAACCCCTACACAGAAAAAGAAGGCACGAGAGGATGATTCGTCTAATATTGCACTAAAAAAAAAAAAAAAAAAGGAAGTATAGCAGAGAATACAACCAGACTAATCAGTATTACTTCTTAAGTATTCCAATAGCAGTGCCATTAAGTAAACCTCGAACAGGACTGCTAAAGCAGTAAAACACTGTTAGTACTGGAGCTATCGGTGCAATAAGCTGTTTTATCTCCCAGTCTCGGAGTGTTTTTCTGTTTGAGAATATATTCTTATCACCATAAAAACACACTCAATGTTAAGGACAGACACCTGAACTATAGCAATCACTGCTTATCATTCCAATTATCCCAAGATCATTGTCTATTCCTTGGGAGAAACGCAGTTTTGAAAAACCCTAGCATTTTGAAAAACATTGAAAAAGTCTTTTCCTTACATACACCCTTAGTTTCTGGTACTGGCCAACAGTGGAAGAGCTTACCTAAACATGACTGATAAGAAAACAGCAATGAAAGGAAGAATTTTTATACCCTAGGTCATTAACAGCAAGAATCACGCACCTGGTGTGAAAACTAACAGACAACCACATCGAGTCTATTAGACATACACATGGAACCTGATTATGAAACCCTTATATTCTCTAATTCAAAAATGTCTCAAAACCACATAAAAACATTTCTGCATAACAGTTGAAAAATAAGTTTCCCCAAAATAGGCTTTCTCCTCATATTTACAATTCAAAATACGCTAATACAATGATTGTATAACATAACAGCTCATGTAAGCAATCCAATCCTATTTGTTTGATAAAAACAGCTTACATGCCCTGAAACAGGGAAGCCTTCAGAGTTTTTCAATATTACATTCAGCTGATAACACAGCCAGCTTTTAAGGGGGGGGGAGGGGAACAAGAGAAATACCTGAAGTGCTTAAACAGTACACAAAAATGGAAAGGTATCATTCAAATCAAACCACAGAGTCCAGTTTCTGTTCAGGAGTACTATGTGACACAATCCATGTAAAGCACAATTTTTCTTAATTTGTAATTGCAATACACGGTATCTTCTCTTTTTAAATCTAAATTATAACGAATTTTACGAAGATTTCTATTATTTGGCAAACTATGTACCTGTAGCACTACTATGTAATACTGAAGGATGTGTAACAATAATTGAAAATGTTAAAATTTTAAATGCTTTATTCCTTGTCATTAATAATGTCCTTGTAGAAATAGGAAGCTAAATATTTTTCTATGTATTGATTCTATCCCTGTCCATTTATTTCCACTGCCTCCAAATATTTTTAAAACATTTTTCCCCCAGATGAAGTAGAGCTGCCAAGGAGCAGGATTGCTCCCTTTAACAACTATGCCACCTTAGCTACCTCCTTATCCTTCTGAAACACTTTTGAAACACTTTTGAAACACTTGTTTACGCACTGAGCTACATCAAGTAATATTAGCACTGATTTGGAAATGATAACAACTGTGATAAACAGGTAAACAATATGGTATGTTACCCCTCTGCAACACCAGTGGCGTTTTGTCTCAGGTTTTTCCTGAAAGGTTAGAACAAAAAGGAAAATAGGAAGACAGCTGTCCTTTGAATGAGACTTATTTCTTCCTGTAGCCGCTATTGCCCAAGAGTATACAGATTCACATTCTATTCAGTTAAAAAACAAAGATAATAAAGAAAAGGTCTCTCCTCCTCACTCTTCAACGACAAGAGCTCACCAGGATCTACAGGGCGGCCTTGGTATTTCCTCGCTGCTTCGGGGGAGCTCAGAGCATTCTCAATCCCTGTGGAGAAGCCCTCTACCGCGGCGCGTGCGAAAGAGCCGTTAACGCCCGTTT
>NW_009211951.1:0-8083 GCF_000690835.1 Fulmarus glacialis
GCATGTATATCCTCAGTCCTTGTGGAGTTGCCAGCATCACTCTGAGGAGAACCCAAATGTATCACAAATAAATGAAGAGTAAGGGTTGTGCCTGTGGTGCCTAGCAGTATTATATGTTGCAAGAAAAGCAACAAAAAAAAGAAAAGCAAAAAATAATACTCCTATTTACTCTGTAAAATTGAACACCCCGCAAATTGTCTGCAAGATGAGTCTGTAAGATGATTTTTATGAAGAAACCTACATGAGACTTCTGAAGCTTGTGTGGTTGTGACAATGATGATGTAGTTAGCTGATGATATGCATAAATTCTCAGCATACAGTTTAGTAATGATATTGCAGTATTGAGAATCATGATATGTGAAAAAGCATAAGGGTTTTTATGAAACCTAATTAACCTACTTAAAAAAAAAAAATTTCTTTGACAGCAGCAGTAAATATCCAGTATATAACCCTTAATTTTGTGTTCACTAGGACTGTTATTCACCAATCCTTCTAGATTACCTATGCATTTCCTAGTGCTTTCCAGCAGCTGTGCGAACACCTTTAAAAATCCAGACATGCTGCAACTAGTGAAATGATTGGAAATTTCTGAGAAATCTTGGTTTAGGAGCCTCTGGCTGGATTGTGATACAAGAGATTTGTCAAAAGTAATTTGATATGTAACCATAACTAATGATGGAATCCCAATCAATGTGAAGAAGAAACTCTCATAGATAACTGAAGTCATGCTGAACTCAAGATTTATGGGATTCCCTTTTCTTTCAATCCAAAATTTTCCCACAACATCACAAAAAACGAAGTTCACATACCAAAAAATCTGAAAATACCAGGTCAAACATCAGCAATTAAACCTAAGCAATTAAAACCTAAGCAGTTTAGTAGGTCAAGGATGTCTGACCTAGCAAAAAGGCCAGCCAATGTCTCCATCTCAGCAGACCGCTGCATAAAATGTCAGAGTAAAGACTGAGGGGTCTGTTTTCAAGGGGTTCTGACAAACAGAAGTTCCCACTAAGCCTTTCCTGCCCTACTAACGTAGTCAGTCTCAAACGTAACAGGGATCGTAATAATGTGGTTGGAAAATATTTTTTTTTCTCAAGTTCTTGAGGGGAAAAAATAAAAAAAATCCTGTCTTAGTGCTCCTTTTTTAAACAACATTTTTTCTTTATGGAAGATACATAGGGATACAAATATAGATGCGGTGTATATCCAATGTATGCTATTTATTGAGTATAAAGGTGAATATGAATTTGCTTAGATTAAATTTAAAAAAAAAAGAATTGATACAGAAAATTATGTGAATAAGAGAATCTGACCTAATTTCCAGTTTCAAGGAATTTGAATATTTCTCATCATTACCAACCCTTGCAATTTATAGTGAACCTGTTACAACACATTGATATTTTTTTTTTTGTATCTCCATTTTTGGTTATGATTATTTGATAATTCAACTTCAATTTGAAAGAGTACATTCTGTTTCTCAAATGTGATTTATGTGTCGGCATTACATCTTCCCTATGTATTCTTCCATACACGGTTTCCTGGCAGAATGTCAGGGGTTCTGCTCTCTGAACTAATTTGCTGGCTCTTTATTTTATGATGCCCAAGAAGCAATTCTGATATATTTGAAGCTGATGACGGTAGATTGCTTGAACTGTGTTTGCCAGGCCCATAGGGAAAATAATGAGCTTGATCTTTTTATTGATTCAGGAATTAAGTCATTCCAGGTTTTTGTTATAGTTCTTTATGTCAATCCAGTTGTGGAAAACTCGTGTTTTCTTTGAAAAGAAAGGAGGGTTCAGGCCTTCTGTGCCATGTGCTTCATCACAGTTTCTGAATTTTAATTTAAATAAATATGGTCTCTAGTGATGCCAGGTGTCTGTTTGATGGGTAGGACTTAATGCCAAACCTGCACTATTGGAAAAAACAGTAAAAGTTATTTCTCTGAGTTCTTATGGTACTATGTCTTCACGAAAGCAAGAACCTGATAAAAGACCAGAGCATTGCAATGCTAAAAGCCCCCAAGATAAGAAAAATTACTGAATAATACCTTAAACAACATCCAGAGACACAGATTAAAGCATTTGCCTCAGCCATTTTAGCGGAAGTGGGAAATGGCCGTTGCAAAAGCACCAGTGGAGGTATGCCTTTCCTAATGGAACTTGAGTTTTTCCTTTCATTGCCAAGAGTGGAATGCAGTATATGAATACAGTCGGGTGTCAGAGAACCCACACAGGTTTTGATGGAGCATCTTTCCACTCATTTATTTTCCTGGGAACTTTAAGAATTGTAAGTGTACAGTAAAAAAATCACGTAGTAGTGATAGTCCTCTAGCAATGCTCCCATAGACTTCTTATGTCTAATAACTAAACCCAACACTGTTTAGTTTACATAACGTAAAGTAATTTTACTTGCAATATATTTTTCACTCACTAGATGTCTTGGTGCTCTGTAATATTCTGGACATGGTATGGTTCTTGGTAAACTGAGTCTTGAAAAAAACCCTGAGACATAACTGGATTCTTGAATTTTTTGGAATCATACTTCTTAGCACAAAAATGTTCCCACACATTTGAGAGTCTTTTCTGGATTTCAGTATCTAGAATGTATGTTCCTCATTGCCTTCTATGTGATGAGGATATGATTACACAATATGCCATATAGCACTAACTTTGGTTTTTAAGAAGGAATGGGTACTTTTTGATTCTGAAAATAATTCTGTCAAACCAAACAATCCTTGTATCAATGAAACATTTGTAATGTTTGTCCAGTCCTTAACCCAGTGGAAAATTAATATTACTGCTCCCATTATCTTTAGTTTTTTATAATATGTAATCGTTCAGCTTGATTTAAATAATAAAAAGATTGCAAAGCAAATAATTCAAACAAGATATCAGTTAATCAGTGCATTAGGCAAATGGCAAGGAGTTTGACTCTAAAGACATTTTCAATATATTCTGTTTAGATGGAAATGCTGATAGAAATGCGTGGGATTTTTCTTTCATCTAGTTGAACTCTAGGTCCTAATGGATCTCGAGGTTCTCTTGTCATTGTTGGAAGTTCATCCTCCTCAACTGCTTTGAAAAGCAAATGTTTCATCTTTAGGACGCAGCACATTGTGTGCCTTCCAGGCCTTCTCTCGTGGAGTTGACTTCTTAACCCCCTAATCATAAATTCTTTATCTCTTATTTCTCCTCCTCCAACTAGGTCTTGATAGCACAGGCAGGTTACGGGAAAGTAAGGGAATATGGGGACTTGCCTTTTCTCCTTGTATCACCAGACCAGTATAAGGGAAGGGTGTAACAATTAATGTACAGTCAGTCATGAGATATGAACTGGTTTGGTGTGGTCTTAATTATATATGTAACTAATACAGTTATGGATTTCTTTTTGATTTATTCAGGAAGATAATATGCTTCTCGGAGACATTACATATAAACTTTTGTGTTGGTATATGTGCTTTCAACAAAACTTCTCCAGACTTTTTCAGACTAAGGAGACAACTCTTAAACATTGCACGAGTTTCCTTTCATCGCTTGCGTAATTCTCAATCTGTGTGTTTTAATCTAAAAAAAGCAGACAAAGAGTTGATATTTAATGATATTGCATTTTCACAAAATATTTCATAAAATGTTTTGGAAAGAGTAAACTGTTATGGAAAGCAAGAATTTGACCTTGCTGTTCTTTATAATGCTGAATATTTATGACTGGCTGAAGTATTTAGAAAAGAGCTAATTTGCACATTTTAAAGAGGTTCCAAAAATTAAAAGCAGCTGAGGAGAGCAGTTCAATATCTGGCAAAGGATCTGGCTGTATTTTCCAAAGTACATCTCAGATATATGATATATATGTGAAATACAAGAACTTACCTTCTATGTATTAGATCTATGTGATAAAGATAAAATGTCAAATTCCATGTCTAATTTTTTACATTTGTCATTAGATTACAAATATTCAGGCTCCAGCTTGTAAAAACTTGAACATGTTAACATAGGCATTAATTGTTCATCCTGTTTTTAAAGATGTAAATCCTCATCTTGCATTGGCATCGCTTGGAAGGATGCTCACTACCTGTAAGAATGAAAACCATGCTGTGGAGTTAGGTTTCTCACCTCTGGCACACACATTCAGGTAACAAAGGGCAGGAGACTGTTACGCCACTAGCATTTTAGGGTTAGCTGGTGCTCTGCAGCATGCTCTGCTAGTGTAGCTACACGTTGTAGCTTTGTGGAAGAGCTCAATGGTTGCGAAGCTCAGAAACCCCAGGTTAATGGAAACTTTTGAAAATGTTCTTTGGGTGCTTGCCTTGTTGATGGAACAAACAGGAGGAAGCTACAAACATGCAGCTCTTTATTGTGCTCCCCAAATTCTTGGGACTCTGTCAGCCCTCAGCATTGCTTGTGGCTTGCTTTGTGCATTTCTCACTGTTTTCCAGTTGTTGTCATGAACGAGGTACAAAAATCCATAAAAGAACATGCTATTACTAAAAAGATTAATTGTCTGAGTGAAAGGAAGGATTTTTGTCTTTGACATCTGTGCTGTCAGCACATCTTTATACTCTGTATCTGTAGGAAGAATTAACGTCCTTGATTTCTGAGATCCAAGTACCTCAGCAAAAGAGAGAGATTCATGTAAGAGACTGCAGGAGTCTGTTCTGACATTTTGCGTTTTAGGGGAACCAGATGCTCTGCAACGGGCTCTTTCATTGCAGTTTTGCATTGCAGGTTCCCACTTGGGCTTGTTCTTGACAAGCTAATGAAGATACTACAGGGAAAAAAAGCCTCATTCTGGATGATTTGGGTCTGAACAGCCAAACAATCCTACCAATGTACATAAAAACAGGCACGCCAGTAGGGCAAGAGAAAGCTAGCTGTGAAAGGAGAGGACTGAGTTACTGTTAGGAGATACTTATGAGCCAATATTATTCCAGGATAGTTTCTGTAATCACAAAGCTGCCTTCAAATGCAGTTAACAAAGCCAAATGTTGACACAATGTCGTGTTTCTGCTCTGAGGAGTGCTGTATCTGTTAGAAAAAAGCACAACTGTGCCCAATTTCAATAAGTGTTTCTTGACCAGGCTAAACCTGAGTTGTCTTTCCTTCCCTGACCCATCCTGTTTAGCGATGTCCTATCCTGGACACGTATAAAGGTAGCATGTTTTGTTTGTTAATAGGGTACATTATGATCTGCATTATTGTTAATTTTTAGTTCATAGGATGCTGATATAATCAAAATTATTATGAAGAGTGGCACTATTAGTTGTTGCCCTCTAGCGCTTATGGAAGTATCAGATGAATAGAAGAAAAATTTTCCAAATCATCCTCCTTCTGTGACTGAAGACAGACAGATTTTTAAGACAGGAAACTAAGATTATTTTTAGAAAGAGGGCACAGTATTCAGAAGAACTAAAATATTTTGCTAAAATCAGAAATTACAGCTTTTAAAATCTTGTGTAGATAAAAATTCAAAGTTCTGGAGTAAGATCCCTTTGCTTGAGCTACTTTGAAGTAAGCTATAAATTAAACTTAAATGTTAAGAATTAAGGTTAAGCAGAGCTTTTGTGTGTTGTTATGTTTTATACTTCATCAGGACTCAAAAGGGAGCAAATGATACAGCACAAGGGAGCTACCTCATTTTTGAAGATGAGGATGTTAGTATCAGTTCAGTTTCCTCTTCCTGTTTGTACAAGTGTTTGAGAATAGCTCAGTGGTTTGATGGGATGGGAGAGGAGGCAGATGAAGAGATATTTTTGGAAAGATCAGGATCATCCTTCATGTCATAGGACTGGGTCAGTCAGTCAGTCCTTCAGAGCTGAAGGAAGTCTGTCCTGATCATATTAAATAATTGGACTTTCCATTATAATTACGGACTTTAGAAGAAAGACATTGCAGCAACTGTTCTTTTTTTTCTCTGCAGAGTCATGTTTCTGCAAAATAACATTTTGCAATGTTATACTGAAAGCATTATGAATGCTACCAGCAGAAGATACAGCAGAAGATGGTGGAACAGTGTATTGGTACTAACTGTCATCATCTAGAGTCAGCCTGCTGCAAGTCCTACGCCTTCTTGTGTGAGCCACTGTTAGCTCTCTGTATTTATCTTCTCTCTTGAGGTTGTAACCAACAGAGAAGAAAGAAATCAGTGTTGTGGATGGATGATGCTAAAACCCCAAAACAAAGCACAGAAGTATCCCTGTTAACAGAAGCATCCAGTTTACTGACTTCCATGGATTTTTAAATAAGGTCCTACAAAGAAGGTATGTCTTTATGGTCATCCTGTTTTCTGAGGCCTGTAGGAAGTGGCGGTTTATATTTTTAACCCCTTCTCTACAGTTCAGTTTGAATGGTCTCTGCTTGTGCTCAGTGATTCTGTCAGGTGAAAGTTTGGATTCTGCCCAGCAATATTTCTGGCACAAGTTCACCTGAAGGAAGTAGTACGGTGAAGTATGATCCTGTGCCAAAATCAACTGTTGTAACAGTTCATCCTCTGGCCCCTCTACCGTATCTGTGTACAACAAGTGCTTCCATGTTTATGCTTGAATTCTTCATGCATTAAGAGACATTTTACTGTTCTCCTTTCCTCTGTGGTCTGGCTGCCACATCTCACCTTTATTGTCAAAACTGTTTATTTCAGATAACTACCCATCAAGCAGAGCATGGCAAATTGCATACAGTTTTGGTATCTTTTACCTATTGATTTGCCCACCTCTTTGGATCTTTGGTACCTTCTGCTGCAAAAGTCCTGTAAGCATGGGTACGTGTACTCAAGACCTGGAAGGATGGAAAGACAAAACTATCTTACGTAGTCCTTGTAATACTTTCCTCTTTATTCATATGAAACTTTTTAATGAAGTAAAGGTATGCTTAAAAAGAAAATCTTGTCTGTGTTGCTGCCAGCAGTAGAAGGACTTTCAACTAGAATGGGATCAGGATTTCATTGTACGTGTGCAGCATAAGGCTGTAGGTAGCATGAGTGGTGTTAGTTGGCAACAAAGTTTACTCTTCTGTGTGCCTGTCTGGAAGACCAAGGGCATTATAAGATTTTCCTGCCAGGAAGAAAGCATGGCTGTGGACGGAGGAGTCTCTAAAATGATCCTGTTCGTTTACAAAGAAAGTAGGACAATCAGTTTCCCTGAAAACAGGATAGGAGTAATAACAAAATTTTCCTTGCTTTCAGCTGTCACCTTCATTCAGCTAGCACCAGACCCAGCAACTTTCTCAAAGTTTTTCCCTTTTATTTACACTACCAAGACTTCAGCAACTGCCTAGATGTCGTCGTCTTTGATGCATCTTTTCCCCTCTACTTTTTCCTTTCCTGGTGTCACAGTTGCACATCCTGTTAAAAATATTTCCCAGGAAACACCTCTATTAACTCCTGAGCAAACCTGAATGTACTTTCTTTGGGGTGTAGGTGATGTGTCTGCGGTCTGGTTTTGTGTCTGGCTATCCTGAACATTTAGGTTGGATAGAGCATTTACACTGGTAGTTTGTACAGAGATTTAAGTCAGCTCGTAACAGTAACAGCTACTGAACATCCTGATTGACTGTATATGTAACTTGGATAGCCGTGGCCATTATCCCCACACTGCCATAGCTTTGTTGCCTGAAGTTACTGTTTATTGATCTATCATGGCTTCTTTGTTTATCTTCATAAAGATTACAATTTCTTGTCAGTAAGTATCCTGGTGACGTTATTGTCTGCATATGGCTATATACGAAGGGCTCCGGTCATCTTTGTCAGCAGCGAATTAATCTGCATTTTAGGTTACTGGGATGACACATGCTCAGTTTCTACAGGGGTGATGTGAGTGTAATTGATAGACATTATCACCTGAGTTAAGGGCTGGGTGCAGATCTGAACAGGCCGATAACATCTCCATAAGAAACTTCTTGTTGAAGTTGCGTTGCCTCTATGCTTTAAATACAAGTTTTTGAACTGCTAGTTTCAGGCCAGCCGGAATAAGTCCGTATTTCAAAGATGTTTAGAACAGAAAATCTGCTGGAGCACCTTCCTTTTTGATGTGGAAACATGACAGAAGAAAGAGGGAACATCTGCAGCCATTGAAACTGACTGCTGAACTGATTTT